>NC_082674.1:29712500-30012500 GCF_025265405.1 Mesoplodon densirostris
TGTCATTCTGGACTTTCAGCTAATGTAAATATATATATTTTAAAATCAATTTAAACATATACATTTACAAATAGATATATCAGAACTTAAAAGACAGAAAACTCTATTTATATACCATAAGACTGTACTGTAAAAAACTGGGAACAACCTAAATATCCAAAAGAGGCGGACCTCCCTGGTGGTGCAGTGGTTAAGAATCCACTTGCTAATGCACGGGACATGGGTTCGAGCCCTGGTCCGGGAGGAACCCACATGCCGTGGAGCAACTAAGCCCGTGCGCCACAACTACCGAGCCTGCGCTCTGGAGCCCGCGAGCCACAAATGCTGAGCCCACGTGCTGCAACTGCTGAGCCCGTGCGCCTCTAGAGCCCGTGCTCCGCAACAAGAGAAGTCACCGCAATGAGAAGCCTGCACACCACAGTGAAGAGTAGCCCCCACTCGCCAGAACTAGAGGAAGCCTGTGCACAGCAACGAAGACCCAATGCAGCCAAAAATAAATAAGTAAATAAATAAATAAATATATATATGTGTATATATATACACACACATATATATTTAAAAAGGGGGAATGGTTAAGAATAAAGTCTAAAATAGAATAATCTTAAAATTATGAAGATTATTTTTATGATTTCATATAAATAAATAAAATTGAATTATTCTACATGGTGACTATAATTCTGCAAAAAGTATATGCACATAGACAAGGACTGAAAGAGAACAAGGAAAAACAGAAAGTAGAAAATGTGACTAGACCTTCAGGTGTCTTTTTTCCCTTTTTCATTTGTGAATGATAAATTGCTTAAATATTTAAAAATATTTACGTGAGTCTCAAACATTTACTATTTATAGTAATAATAATTTAAAGTAATTTTCTCTTTGTTGGAATGGTATAATTAGAACTACCTGTGTACACACCAAATACATGGCTTCTGTGGAGCTTGGGGATGTTCTAAACTATAATTTAGAGTTGATTTTTAAGTTTATGCATCCTTTTTCAAATCTTAGAGATTACAGTTGGAATCAAACCCCCTTGAATATAAGAAAGCCTACATATGGGGAGTACTACGTAGTTCAAACATTTGTAGAATAAAATTCTTCTCTTAGAGAGCCCTTTCTAATAACTTAATTTATATAAGTACATCCAAGTGCTTTTTGTGCTCTAGTGTCTAAAATACTTGCCTTCATCTGCCCTATTTATTTCATGTTCAGGAAGCCTGGAGCTGCTGGGTCTGGAAGGTGAACCCACAGATGGCTGCAATGAGGGAAGTTCATCAACATCTCTCAAATTAGCAAGCATATCTTGCAGTTTTGACCTATTGGGCCCTAGCCCCCAAAAAGGGAGGGAGAGAACAAAAAAGAGGAAATAGAATTATCCAACTGCATCAAAATGGAGTCATAAACCTTACTCACATCTGCCAACATTCACCTTTAAAACTACCCTACTATACTATATTAAAAAGTAATTATTTTCTAAGTTTTCAAATTATTTTAGAAGTTTATTATTTCTTGAAAAAATTGTGTTTTACATATATTTTTTAGATTAAGCTAATGGAATAACATCACTACTTGCACGAAAAAATGCTCATGTGCAATTTGGACCATTAAAAAAATATTATTCTATAATCCTTGTATACTGCTCTAAAGGCAGACAGATACCACAGACTGTGAAGCTACTGCGTACATTGAATTAAACAATCACATTCTTTTTTGTTTGTTTATATTAAGTTGCATTCATTGCCTTAAGTCCTGAAGCTATGGTATCCGAGGTGAAGTCTCATGCCCTGCCAATTACTTACCTGTACTTTGATGCTGCATTCTCCCACATCCCTGTTTTGATTGTTTTATATAGGATAGAGGCTGAAACAGATCTTCAGTAGTTTTTCCTGTTATAAGTTTAATTAAGAATGGGAAAATCTTACCCATAGTCCATTATGGTTTTTTTCCTATACCAGCAAAGAATACAACTATTTTAAAGCAACTTTAACTACTACCTAGAAATATATTCTAAGACAGTATGATTGAAGAACACAATTTGACTGGAAATATTTCTACTAGACCATATTAAAAAGACTCAACTTCTTCCAATGAGTAACAGTTCAATTTTAAAAATACCCATGATGGTTTATAAATTAATGCTCCATATATCAATTCAAAGCTTTCCTTCAGTTCTATTTTCATTTTAAGTCTTCCAGTTCTGTTTTTATATTGTCTTCACTCGTTCCCAGACTATCATTTTATCAAGATAACCTGAACTGATGATAAACAAAATGTGCTGAACCTCAGTCTACAGTCCCTCTCTCTTCAGTGAAAGACATTAAAATTTCTCCTCCTAAAGAATCATTTTTCTTCACCATACTAAAAAGCTATGTGCCATATGCCTGAATAGTGATCAAAATCCCCAGGTCCAGGAAACCCAATAGCTTCTATTAGCAGGAATACTGTTCCAGTCAAATGGTGCAGTTTTAGACCTTAAATGCTAAATTCCAACTATAGTGATGCCTTGCTATTTGACAAGAACCTAATAATAAATATAATAGTAGATGGATTCTACATAAGTCCTGGATACTTTTCCAACTGAAAGATCTTGTACATTTTAAGACATTCATTAGTGTAGCATAATGGCTTAAATATATCAACTTTAAGTCAATCTGACAATTAAAATATTTTCCTTGTTTCTTGTGTATGACAGACAAATATTCCTTAAAATTTCAGTTTAACTGCTTTTATCATGGCTCTGAAAAGCCATAGCAAACCATGTCTCACTATTGTTTAAGATTAAATTTTTATCAGTATTTTTTTTGTTCTTCTGAGAATGCTTATTTTGTCCTTCTTTAAAAAACATTTTTATTGGAGTATAATTGCTTTAAAATGGTGTGTTAGTTTCTGCTTTATAACAAAGTGAATCAGTTATACATATACATATGTCCCCATATCTCTTCCCTCTTGCGTTTCCCTCCCTCCCACCCTCCCTTTTAGCTGGTCACAAAGCACCGAGCTGATCTCCCTGTGCTATGTGACTGCTTCCCACTAGCTATCTATTTTACATTTGGTAGTGTATATATATATGTCCATGCCACTCTCTCACTGCGTCCCAGCTTACCCCTCCCCCTCCCTGTGTCCTCAAGTCCGTTCTCTAGTAGGTCTGCATCTTTATTCCCGTCTTGCCCCTAGGTTCTTCATGACCTTTTTTTTTTTTAGATTCCATATGTATGTGTTAGCATACGGTATTTGTTTTTCTCTTTCTGACTTACTTCACTCTGTATGACAGACTCTAGGTCCATCCACCTCACTACAAATAACTCAATTTCGTTCGTTTTTATGGCTGAGTAATATTCCATTGCATATATGTGCCATATCTTCTTTATCCATTCATCTGTCGATGGATACTTAGGTTGCTTCCATGTCCTGGCTATTGTACATGGAGCTGCAATGAACATTGTGGTACATGACTCTTTTTGAATTATGGTTTTCTCAGGGTATATGCCCAGTAGTGGGATTGCTGGGTCGTATGGTAGTTCTATTTTTAGTTTTTTTAAGGAACCTCCATACTGTTCTCCATAGTGGCTGTATCAATTTACATTTATTTTTTAATAAAATGTATAAAATAATGTTCTTATGTTTTAATATTAAACCTTCCTCATTGGGATTTAATTTACATTGAGAAGGCATCAAATGTCATTCTCTCTCAGTTACATAATGGTTGGTACAGTACTAACGTCAATAATGGCCACTGACTTTTTATCCATTAAAGCTAAATACTTGTAAATTCTAAGATATTTTAAATAAAAATTTACATATTTATCGGTAACTACTAGATTTAAAAGAATGACTGGCCTTTGATAATCCCTAGCATCACTATAAAAAGAGAAAAAGAAAAGGCATATCCTTCCAGCCTTTTGCAATTTTAAACACACGCCTCACTCCAGTTGGATTTTAATCCTACTTTACACTACTTTAATATTCCAAAGGATGAAATTCCTATTGCGATAAAAGGGAAACCCATGTCCATACTGTCAATAACAGTGGTAACACAAGGAGATAGTTCAGCCTTGCTCTCCTAAGAAGGTGTTTAAGATGGTTTTCAGGGATGTTTGAAAGCTTTTGTATTTCTATTTTAAATACTTAACTAGATCTATTGTTAAACTTTATTAATAATTTGAATAAGTTATATAGATATGATTCACAGGGCTAGAAATTTCATTTTAGCTTCCATTTTTGATGTGGCACTCATTTTGTTGGAAAAAAAAAATCTAATTGGTAATATTACAAATGAAATTGGCCCAAAATTTAAATTAGAAAAATAAATACTTAAAAAAAGTTGTGTATCTGACTCTGTGCCCTGTATAGCATATAGTGATGAGAGCAAATGAACTGTGTGTTATGAACACATAGAATATTCAGGGGTAGAAATTAACTATAGAATATTCAGGGGTAGAAATTAACTTTCTTTCTGTCTCCAAGACTTAAAATTATAAGTAATAATTTTGGTGGCTTGCCAGAGAGTCAGTCACACTAGACGAGATTTAAAATTGTCAACAGTGAAAAATCATTACTGTAATTAAGCACATCTAATTTTAAAAATCAAGTGATCAATATGTTTGAAAACATAGTTCCACATACTCATGACACTCTGGATTTATTACTGGAATATATTATAATTCCATAATTATATGCACAGCCTTTTTTTTTTTTTAAAGTTCATAATCAAACAGCTAACCATTTAATTTCAACCCCTGAGAACAAGTGAAAAGGAAAGAGGTCAGGAGCAGAAAAGAAAAAGAGTAAGTAGTTTTAGGAAAACATTGGAGAAAAAAATTGGGGGATATGAAAGAGGTAAGATTTATGATTTACAGATACAATGTTTTCCACTTACTCTTCACCCCCTTTTTCCCCTTTCTCTCCTTTTTGTATTGTTCCTTGAGTTTGGTAATTACTCCCTGGTCCACATTCCAAGCTTCAGGCATGAGACACTGGTCTTCCTTTTCTAAACAGAGTGAAACAAATGAAACAGCCTTTTTCAATACAATATTGAACAATATTCAATAAAATATTGAACAGTGAACAGTAAATTCACTGTTATGTCAATGGATGGACATAACAACCATTTTCTTCATAGTAGCACTAATTTTAAGGTCATTACTTATTCATTAGATAGATACATGTCACATAAAATATAATATCCAAGAAACAAGTGATCAATTCAATTTCCTAGGTAATAATATTAAATCTCTCTTGAAATAGACATAGAAAAAAAAAAAACCCTGCAAGATTTGAGCTACTTTTAGTACATTAAGCCCCAAAAGTCTATATTCAAGAACCCCTCATTTTCATCCCATTTTCTGAATTTGATTAGGATTGACTCACAAAAAAACCCATTTCTTATTAAGTTATGTAATGAAAGAAGATTATTAAGCATTTGTACAAAATAGTCTTCAGTGATCTTTTCATTTCAAAAATTGTATATTTTTGGCATGGGTTTATCAGCAAATGATCATTTTTATTTTATAGGCTTTATAAATAGCACTTTGTAAACTTATTAATCAACCTGGCATTCAATATTTAAAACAATTTAAGTGACCTGTTAATTTAAAAATATTTAAATCAGGAAACTGAGCTTCTAGTAAAAAAGAAATTCAATCAGTAATTTTCACTATTTCAGGAGTAGAAAATTTAAAGAGTAAATATGTTATATATTTTATACTTACTATAAAATAATTTACTATATACATACAATGCTATATAAGTGTTAGCTTAGAACACTCACTTGAATTCAAGACTCATACATATACCCAACTGCTTACTCTATATTTCCATTAGGAAGTCAAAATTCAAACCAAACATACAAAACCAAACTCCTAATCTTCCCCATCCAATCTGTTCCAACTACAGGGTTCCCCATCTTATTTGAAGGCAATTCCACACTTCCATTTGATCAGACCAAAAATCTCCCTTTCTTCCAAACCCCACATCAAATATTTCAGGGAATACCGTTTTCTCTACCTTTAAAACACATCCAGAATCTGACCACTTCTCAGCATATCCACTACTTCCCTAACCTCTGTCTCTTGCTAGAATTACTGCAAATGTTTTCCCACTCTCCCCTCCAAGTCTACTGCCAACACTGATTGCCCTGGGTAGTCTATTCTCAACACAGCAGCCAAAGTGATGCTTTAAAACAAAAGCTGGATCATGTCACCTTTCCAGCTCAAATCGTTCCCATGGTTCCCCATCTTACCAGTGGTCTACATAGCTCCACTTGATTTGGTCATTTCTTACTACATTCCCCTCAGAATCACTCTGCTCCAGCCACTCTAGCTTCTTTGAATTCCTCAAGCATACCAGGGCTACGGCTATCTTAGGGCATTTGCTCTGGTTTTCTTGTTGAACACTCCTTCCCTGGATACCATGTGGCTAACTCCCTCATCAATGTTGTCTTTTGTTCAAATGTTACCCTCTCAATGGGCCTTACCATGACCAATCTATTTCATATTGTAACCTCTTCCCCTCCACCCCACCCTGACCCGAGCACTCTCTAACCCACTTACTCTATTCTATTTTTTTCTATTTCCCATAGCATTTATCATATTCTGACATACTATATCATTTATCATGTTTGTCTCTTACTGCTATATCCTGTTAGTAGAATGTAGGACCACAGGGGTAGAGATCTTCACCTAGAAGACTTGGCACATAGAAGGCACGTGATCAATATTTGTTCAGTGATTGGAATAAACCAAAATGAACCAGAATAAACAGAAATCTATTTTTAACAAGTTTCAATCCACAGTTTAAAAAACAGATAATTGGGTCTCTGAATATAAACTCAACATTTTTATTGAGTTTTTATAGGTTAAACATTTTTATAGATATAACTACCAATATATTCTACTAACAATAGTAGAAATAGTCTACTTTTTTCAGAAAGTCTAACAATCAAAAATGTTAATTTTCATCAATCACATCTTAATAATAAATTAAACTGAGTTGGCTCTTGGATCCTAGAATGTCTTCAGTTTTTTAAAGTAAAAATTTAGCTATATCATACTCTTAACTAGGTGTTATACTGATAACAACAGTAACGGAAAATCACAGGAGAACTGTGGTAAAATCTATTTGCTTGTGAGAAACTAAGGAGATTCTTTTTTTTTTTTTTTTTATTTTTTATTTTTTTGCTGTACGCGGGCCTCTCACTGCTGTGGCCTCTCCCGTTGCGGAGCACAGGCTCCGGACACACAGGCTCCGCGGCCATGGCTCGCGGGCCCAGCCGCTCCGCGGCATGTGGGATCTTCCGGGATCGGGGCACGAACCCGTGTCCCCTGCATCGGCAGGCGAACTCTCAACCACTGCGCCACCAGGGAAGCCCAGGAGATTCTTAACATAAGCACAGTAATGCTTTTTTTAGGGATATGGGGAACAGATAAAGGAAGCCCTTAAAGTGATTTAAATGCCCATTCAACTAATCAGGATTTGCAATCTAGTTTTGTTAATTGATTAAAAGTGAAATGACTTGAATTTGAATTATAAAATCCTTAACACATACAAGGCCAAACTCCTGGTAAAGAAATCTTCAGTCAACTGAAAGACTCCATTCACTCACACTCATAAACAGAAATGTCCAAGACACTACTAAAGAGTGAGACAGCTAAGATGTGGGAACAGTCACTCATTTTCACCAGTAAATTCATAGCAGGTTACAGACCTGTATCACATAATACTCCGGGCCATGACTCACACCTTAAAGCAAAGGAAGTTATGAAGGGACAATGCAGCTGTCTTTGGAGAAAAATGAATTCCAATTACCCTTGCAATAAGATTGGCAAAGAAGGGCTTCCCTGGTGGTGCAGTGGTTGAGAGTCCGCCTGCTGATGCAGGGGACATGGGTTCGTGCCCCGGTCTGGGAGGATCCCACATGCCGCGGAGCGGCTGGGCCCGTGAGCCATGGCCGCTGGGCCTGCGCGTCCGGAGCCTGTGCTCCACAACGGGAGAGGCCACAACAGTGAGAGGCCCGCGTACCGCAAAAAAAAAAAAAAAAAAAAAAAAAAGATTGGCAAAGACAAGGCCAACTATTATTTATACAGATGTGTGACTCCTCAGAGAGTGACCTCAGTGTAGCACAGTGGATCTAACTATATTGGAAGAATTGAGGCCTAAAATATATAAATAACTTGATACATAAGCTCAGTAAGGAATAAGACAGAAGCGAGATTCATTTCACTTTAACTTCCCCTGGTTTCCAAACTTTGTTCTGTTGGGGGGGGCGGGGAAAGCCAGTCACTAAATAGCCATTATATTCTTCAATGACTAAGTAATTATCCCAAATAATTCTTCAAATATTTACCACTAAAAAGGAAAAGAAGTGGCATTATCGCTATCAGAGTCCCTGAAGGCAAAGCCTCAAGGAAAAATTAAGATAGTTACTGTTTCCCTAACCTTATCTGTCTTTAAAGTACATAGACTGTAAGCCAAGGGAATCCTGGAATTCTTCAACCTCAGAAGAAAATTTTCTCATTCTCAGTATCTACATGCCTTCTCTCTCTCTGTCTCTCTCCTTCTCTCTCTCACACACACATACACACACCTGATAGAACTGATCACTTTTGAAGAATTTATCACAATCCTACCTTACTGATAGGACAATTCATTTCCAAACGCCTAGAATGATCTGTGCTGTAGAAGTTCGCCCTAAAATACTTTTTTGAACCCTTATTAGATGTTTAAAATATTAAATTTGTTTAGAACCATTTGTGCAAAAAAATTCTATGCCTTGTACAAAATAATGAAACTTGACTAAAATGAATGAATAACTACAACTTTTTAACTTATACTTCTTTTTGCACAGAAAATGCCAAAGATGAGATAGCTAAAATCCTCTACTACATTCTCATACTCAATTTCCACAAAATCTAGATTTGCAAGTTCTACTGTCTAGACCGAAAACAGAGAACATTCTACATATGAACTCAAATTATTTTCATACTGTATTGCTTATGTTAAAAGATGAGGTAACTAGTTGTACAACCTGCTTTAAACACACACACACATACCCTGGAAAAAAGGTGACAATAGAAAAAAGTCCACAGAATGTTCAACATTTCAACATTACAAGAGATTTAAAGTGTTCTTAAGATGTTGCCCTCCTAGTAAAATATTAGTTTCGTTCATTTATATAACATCTCTAGTTGGATCCAGTATGCTTTCTTACCCCAGTCTGTTCCATCGCCTGCACTTCTGGATTCATTGTCTCCTTCTTCTGATGTAACCAAAAAGTCAAACTCCTTTAGAGCTTCTTTTGTATCTCGATCTTCACTGCTATCAGGCAATACTTTTTTCCTAACAATCTAATGAAAAAAACATGCTCAATTAAAATATTAGGATATATTATGGGATTAATTTAAGTAAAGAAGACAATATCCTTTTACCACTGAATGAGAAAACCCAATTTCTCATTGCATCTTTGTTGTGTTAAGTAACTGTAATACCTATCCAATTCAGTAGAAAATACAGATGTCATTTTAAAAAGATATACATTATACATTTTAAAGTAGTAATTTAAACTTTGTTAAATGATGGCTTGTTTGTTTTAAATAAACAAATGGAATCATATATTGAAAACACTGGAATATAAGACATGCATTTAAATTACAGATAGATGAAAAATGTCCCTGACATACTGTACTATGAGAACCACAACCAAATCTTACATTTCTTGGATGTAGTCTGTGCAGCAAGCAGATATTCTAATCTAACCAAAGAAAGAAACACTTCATAAAACATTGCAAGAGTTTTTCAGAATATAACCATGATAAATTTTAACTCTAGTACATCATTCCCTTACAAAAGCTAAAATCACAAAAGCTACAAACTCAGAAATGCATGCCACAAGACTGAGAAGGTATTCTGTGGGGCAGGGGGAACAATGCCCATTATTATTTCTACTGTCCCAACCTTGCATCAATTTCCTCTAATAATTGTCTATATATTCAAATTTTTCTTCAAATATTGATCTTTTAGAGACATAATCTAGATTTAATAGCGAATCTGACAAGGGCCATTATGTCTCATTTTTATACATTTAGAAATATCTCTGGAATCATAAGGTGAAGAGATCAAACATGAGAAAAGAGAAGGAGATGGGGAGGAGGAAAATGACCCAGAGTGTAATGCAAAGAAAAATCAAGCTCCAATACAGGGCAAAGAGCAAGAAAGGACAATGAACATATGTAGCTTTTTGAAGAAAATGCCTGAAGAAAATAGACTTAACACAACCAACAGCTACTAAGAGCCTTATGTTTCTGTATTTTCTTAGTTGAATCTATTGAACTATTTTTGATTAAAGAAATAAAATAACATTTTAAGAACCTGCTTGTTCTACTAAACATTTTAACAGCATAATTTTCAGCCATTCTCTCTCTATACAGCACTGCAATAAATCTTCTAAGTCCTGCTTATACATTGCTACATAGAGTTAGATTTTTAAAGTCTTTTGGCAGGTAGCTATTATACTGCAGCTGTGAAAATCAATGTAATATATAATAAAAATTAGCAAAACTATTATAAAGAAACCAATTATTTGTTTAGAAATATTTTTCTAAAGGAAAAACTAGAAAAAATTTTGGGTCCAATATTTAAATGGGGTTAAGTATGTTTATATTAGCTGTGCCTTCATTGCTTGGTCACAGAATTGCTATTATCTGCACTAATTGGAGGTCAAGATATTTATGAATTCAATTATTTAAAAAGAAACCAGTTTACAGTTAGGAATTTCTATTAAGACCACACTTGATAGTTATAATAAACAGCTTATAGGTTTTTTAATATTTACACTGATATAATGACTAACAACAAAACATAAAGCATCATAATTAGTTATTAACCACTGAGCTATGAATAACGTATTCTGATGGAAAAATAATATCTCAGTACAATCATCCCATAGAAATCACAAGTCAGCACAGAATTTCCAAATGATTAGGACAGAGAAAAGTTATCATACAAGTTTCGGCATTTTCTTTTACCACAGTATATTTAAACATGTGCTATAACTACTTGTTTGAATAATAAAAAGAGGGAGTAACTATGTGAAGTTCAAATAATATCCATGGCAGGGTTGTATTAGCACAGTACTACTGAATAGTGGCCCGGGGAAACATTAATCTGGAAGTAGTAAGTTGAGAGTCTCTGATGAAAGCAGAGGACATAAAGAGAACAGAGAAATTACACTTAGAAAGCACTTTATAGTTAAACATATCACTTTCATACATAGTGTTTCATTTATTCCTCACAAAATACTCTGGGGATAAGATGGTTACTTATAATAATCCCCATTTTACAAACTGAAAAACTAAGCCTGAAGGATTAAGAAGCACAGATAATTAGTGACAGAACTGGGACTTTAGCCCAAGGCTTTGACTCGTTCCAGTCTGCTTTATTTACACTACCTTACTTTCTCCTCCCTCTTCTTAAATAAACGTGAAGGAGGAAATGTGAACACTCTCCTAAACAAAGAGAAGCACGCCCTCATCTCTTACTTAAAAAAAGGAGAAAGAGAGAGAAGGAAGGAGAAGAAGGAATATGAAGAGAGAAAGAAAAGAGGGGAGAGGTTAAAAAGGGGAGAGGGTGGAAGGGGACAGAATAAAGAAGGGAAGAGAAGGGCGAATTTAGATACTTCTTATTCCAGGACTCTACCATGGAAACAATAAACTTACAAAAATCTAAACAAAACCACAGAATAACCCTAAACAAGTTTGGAGAAATCTAATGGAAGAGTTCTGAAAACGTGTAAAACTTGCCTACCAAAGCAACCCTGACATGAGAAACAAAAACCACACCGATTAGAGTTGACGCCAGTCACCATCAGGCACCATAATGGGTCTGTCAGTTCTATTGTCTTATAGCACCAATAACAATGCATTGTTATAACACACATTTACCATGTTCACTAACCCTATAAAAATGTTTAAATGTTTAATGAATTAACAAAAAGCTAATGAATGAAGGCCTATAAGAAAAAGTTGCTATACTAAAAAGTCTTGAATTTGAAATCAATACAAAAACTTTTATTAGATTAAATTTCCCCAAACTTATGGGGAATTTAGATTAAATTTCCCCAAACTTTTTTTTCTTTATGGAAACAAAAAGTTAAGGGTTGAAGTTGAAGGGTATGGATTAAAGTATGCATAATGGTCCCTAAAAATATTTATATCTGAGTTATTCAACTCACCGTTGAAGTATCAATGATGCTTTTCTCTCTTCCATCAATGTCATCATCTTCATCTTCATCACTGAAATCTGCAGCTGCACTTTCAAGGAATTTAAAATTATCCAGCACGGAGGCAGAATCTGTTAACTCAGATTTTCTGGTTTAAAACATATACACCTTGCTCAGTTAATTTTTTAAACTCGACATAAGAATTAATCCATGATATACAGTACTAACTTCTGTTTATATTGTATTATGACATCCCCAAATCATATTATGATCTACATTGATTCTTATCTATTACATTTCCATGGATTCGAACTGGAAAAGCAATATAGGAAGGAAGTGCCTACTCTCTTTTTTTTTCGGTACGCAGGCCTCTCACTGTTGTGGCCTCTCCTGTTGCGGAGCACAGGCTCCAGACACGCAGGCTCAGCGGCCATGGCTCACGGGCCTAGCCGCTCCACAGCATGTGGGATCCTCCCGGACCGGGGCACAAACCTGTGTCCCCTGCATCGGCAGGCGGACTCTCAACCACTGCGCCACCAGGGAAGCCCTGCCTACTCTTTTAAAAGTACTTTGTAATCATACCTACTACTTAGATTAATCGCAATCCAATATAAAGAACTCCCCCTCCTGATTCACTATTATGTTGATTTTTAAGCCAAACTTAATGCATTTCTTTTAAAAATATTTTTCTTATTATCTCTACCACTGTTTTTTTTCTATTTCTTTTCCTCTCTGCAACTCTTCCTCTGACACAGAAGTTTCCATAACTAAGAAAATAACTAGTAAATACATCATTTTTTCTCCGATGCAATCTTGCATTTCTGAACAGCTAAAGAGCTGAAAAAAGCAAATGTGTATATAAAGTTACTAAAAACAATATTTTAGTCAAATTAATATTACTACAAAACTTGATGCTGTTGGTTAAACCTTTTTGAAATGATTGACTTTTCAAATATGTAAGATTTTATTTTAGTTCTCTCTAAAGAATTTTAACAAAAAATTTCTTAATAGCCAGAAAAGAATGATTTCTCTCATTAGGAAATGCTATAGATAAGAAGACATTTTCCTGAAAAAATTTAGCCACAACTATGGGCAAAATTCTCAAAACAGATAAATCTTAAATTTCAAATCTGCTCAGAGCTATGTTTTTGTTTTTTTCCAACCTACTATGCTCCATCCCTATAGAAGTCAGATTCAGAATAATACCTTTATCAGTTTCAAAAGAGAGGTCAAGGCCAAAACACAAGACAACTAGAGTGGTCTTTCCTGAGGGTCTTTGTAATAATTTGAGCTAATTCATTAGGTAAAAATATAACCAGGATTAATGCCTACATTGTCTACTTCTACACAGAGAAACAATCTACATCTTACATTTATTATAACAAGTTATATAGCCTTAACTATTAATGAATACATTTCAGAAGGCTCCAGTGACATTTGTTTATAAAAGTCGTATTTTTAAACCTTTACCTAAACCCCATAATTTTAGTTTATGTTCCAAATAATAGAAACTATGTTCTCACTAGAAAATGTATAGCGTGCAATTAAAACCATTCTTCCAGCCTAAACATGAGTTAAAATAAAGTAATATCATACTCAGACTTTCAAAGAATCTTTGGCTTTTTATTTCTTTAAGAATTTGGCTTTTTATTTCTTTAAGAATCATGTCAATTTTTTTCAATAAAGAAGCATCTCCTTATTTAACTGTCCACATTCATTTTAAGCAGAATTACATATAATTGTATGATACATAATCCAAAAAGCAAAAAAAAATTTCTGCTATTGAATTTTTCACTTATTCTATCAATTAAAATATATATACTTGAAATAGATACTTTTCAAGGGGAAGATGAGTTACAGCATTATTAGATACATGCAAATGGCTAAGAAAAGGTTTACATCGAAAGAATTAAGCATTTATATGATCTCTGGGTCACCAGGAATGAAATTTTACTCTTACTGATTTGAAGTGAATTTCCAAATAAGATCTTTTACGAAGTTCTAATAGTGACTGAGCTTCAAGATATTAAAATCTATATTAAATCCATAAATTTCAAGCAATTAAAAAATCTTAAAAAATATTCTTAAAGTAATCATAAATGATAACTGTAATGTTATCTTCTACCAAATAAAATTTTAATTTTTTTATTAAACTTTATCATTAAATTACTTCTGGAGCAGTATCTAAAAGTACAAGTATCACAAGTGTCACCCATAAGCCAAAAACATTAACAAGAACTAAAACTACAGCCAAACAACTTTCCAGACAAAATACTTACCCAATCATTGCTGTCTCTTTAACTTCAGCCTCTGTGCCATTTATAACTGAGTCCTGATTTTTGTCATCTTCCCTGTCAGTGACATCACTTGAAAAGCCCAACAAAGCTCGCACTCGTTTGGATTTCACATCTAGAATAGTATCTGTGTAACCCACCTCCTGTAGATACCTGTGTGTGAAGAGGATCTTTACAATTCAGTCATATTGGAATCAGTATTCTATTGCTGAATATGTAAATAAAAACATTTCTTTAAATTCATATGCCTGCATAAGACTTAACAGTACAGTACTATGCTAGTAAGACTTGCTAACAAATAATCTTCCAGCTGCAGATGGAGCTGTCTCTTGCAGTACCAGCCTCTATGGTCACTGAGAAAAATCAAAGAACTATACAATACACCATTCATTTATCATAAGAAGAAGCTATTCCTTAATATACCTAATGGCACATTCTTTCTTCTAGGCAGGGTTGGAGTAAACTCACTCTCAGATTCTACTGAATTACTATTTTATAATAGTAACTATAATAACCAATAGTCTTTTTACACTTCTGATATTAAACTATCATTGGATAAATTGAAATCTAGAGAGAAAGTTTCTAGCATATATCTCCATGACATACAAAGTTTCTAGCATATATGGTTTCCTCCATGACATAAAAAAGACAGTATATTCCAAAGAGTCACTTCCACAGAAGGGAAGCTTCTATCCTGACGACAACTCTAAAATAAAAATAGACCACAACTCAATTGTGGGATGTGAGATAAGTGGGTGCACAGGGGTGTGTGTGCTGCAGAAAGGCAGCAGCATAGAAAACAGAGAATAGGCTTTGTATGGAGAGTTACACCTGGGTTCAAAGCCCATTTCTTCCACCTTCTTCCTGTGTAACATTAATTCTCCTGAACCTTAGTTTTCCTTCTCCTAAAAGAGACACACCTAGAACGGTGTCTGGCATATAGAAGGTGCTCAGTATCTATTAACAACAAAGATGACCAAAAAAGATGAAAAGTGGTAGTGGCAAGAACATGAAAAAGGCAAATGCCACTAATAATGTCGTTAAGAAACATGATAGACAAATGTCTACCATTAACTTATAAGCACTAACTTAGAGGTAAGTATCAAGTCTATGAGATGAAAGAGAAAACAAAGATCAAAAAGATAACCAGTCTGATCTAAGACCACTTTAAGATCTGGTATTAAGAGTTATTATAGTTCAAAGAGATACCTCACAAAGATATGTGATCAAAATGGAATAAATGTATCCTATCAAGTCAAGGTACTCATTTTTCAATCCTATCCAGTACCTATAGAAAATTTTTGATTAAAATTTGGATAGTAAATTTCAAACATTCCTGATTTTAATCAGTTGGTTCTTGCAAACAAACACAAAGGTATTATGCTTTTCTATTTTTAACAAATAATACTTGATACATAACTCACTTTGGCAACAAAATCACATTACATATAACCGTTTCCAAAACTGCTCATTCCATAGATAAGTTGGCTTTACTAAACAGTTACTTCCTTATTCATTAATAAAATGTCACCTTTGAGAGGCAGATTACGAGTCTTTTATTTTTTTACGGTACGCGGGCCTCTCACTGTTGTGGCCTCTCCCATTGCGGAGCACAGGCTCCGGACGCGCAGGCTCAGTGGCTATGGCTCACGGGCCCAGCCGCTCCGCGGCATGTGGGATCCTCCCGGACCGGGGCACGAACCCGTGTCCCCTGCATCGGCAGGCGGACTCTCAACCACTGCGCCACCAGGGAAGCCCGAGTCTTTTAAAAGATATTTCTTGGATTGCTCACTATGATAACCACTTGTCATTAAAAAAAACAAAAAAAAACAAAAGCAGCACTTTAAGAAATTATTTATTTATAAAAAGAAAATGCAAAAATCACATTTAAGACCAAAGTGAAAACCCATTTATTAAATAGTAATGAAGTCTCTGGAGACTGAATTCAGCTAGAGACGGAACTCACTGGAGACTGGAGCTCATGAGGCCCTTTGGGATGACTGTGGTTCAAGTTTATAAAATTTTATTATATGGTTCACCGCTATACTTACTATGAGGAAAGTAGAGTAAAGTTGGAAAAAAATGCAGTAACTTTGAAAAACTGAGACCGGAGGAGCGACTGGTTCAAGGTGGTGGAGTAGAAGGACGTGCGCTCACTCCCTCTTGCAAACAGCACTGGAATCCCAACTAACTGCTGAACAGTCATCAAAAGGAAGACACTGGAACTCACCAAAAAAGATACCCCACATCCGGGCCTCCCTGGTGGCGCAGTGGTTGAGAGTCCGCCTGCCGATGCAGGGGATACGGGTTCGTGCCCCGGTCTGGGAGGATCCCGTATGCCGCGGAGCGGCTGGGCCCGTGAGCCGTGGCCGCTGGGCCTGCGCGTCCGGAGCCTGTGCTCCGCAACGGGAGGGGCCACAACAGTGAGAGGCCCACATACCGCAAAAAGAAAAAAAAAAAAAAAAAAAAAGATACCCCACATCCAAAGACAAAGGAGAAGCCGCAATGAGATGGTGGAAGGGGCGCAATCACAATAAAATCAAATCCCACAACCGCTGGGTGGATGACTCACAGACCGGAGAAAACTTATACCACAGAAGTCCACTCACTGGAGTGAAGGTTCTGAGCCCCACATCAGGTTTCCCAACCTGGGGGTCCAGCAACAGGAGGAGGAATTCCCAGAGAATCAGACTTTAAAGGCTAGCGGGATTTGATTGCAGGACTTCAACAGGACTGGGGGAAACGGAGACTCCACTCTTGGAGGGCACACACAAAGTAGTGTGCGTGTCAGTACCCAGGGGGAAGGAGCAGTGACCCCATAGAAGACTGAACCAGACCTGCCTGCTAGTGTTGGAGGTTCTCCTGCAGAGGCAGGGGGTGGCTGTGTCCCACCGTGAGGACAAGGACACTGGCAGCTAAAGATCTGGGAAGTACTCCTTGGCATGAGCCCTCCAGAGTCCACCTTTAGCCCCACCAAAGAGCTGGGCAGGCTCCAGTGCTGTGTCACCTCAGGCCAAATAACCAACAGGGAGGGAATGCAGCCCCACCCATCAGCAAACAAGGAGGTTAAAGTTTTACTGAGTTGTTCTCACCAGAGCAAACCCAGCTCTACCCACAACCAGTCCCTCCCATCAGGAAGCTTCCACGAGCCTCTTAGACAGCCTCATCCACCAGAAGCAAGAAAAACCACAATCCTGCAGCCTGTGGAACGAAAACCACATTCACAGAAAGACAGACAAAATGAAAACGCAGAGGGCTATGTACCCGATGAAGGAACAAGATACAAACCCAGAAAAACAATTAAATGAAGTGGAGATACACAACCTTCCAGAAAAAGAATTCAGAATAATGATAGTGAAGATGATCCAGGACCTCAGAAAAAGAATGGAGGCAAAGATCAAGAAGATGCAAGAAAAGTTTAACAAAGACCTACAAGAATTAAAGGACAAACACCTAGAAGAATTAAAGAACAAACAAGCAGAGATGAACACTACAATAACTGAAATGAAAAACATACTAGAAGGAATCAATAGCAGAATAACTGAGGCAGAAGAACACACAAGTGACTTGGAAGACAGAATGGTAGAATTCACTGCCGTGGAACAGAGTAAAGAAAAAGAATGAAAAGAAATGAAGACAGCCTAAGAGGCCTCTGGGACAACATTAAATGCACCAACATTCGCATTATAGGGGCCCCAGAAGGAGAAGAGAGAGAAAAAGGACTCAAGAAAATATTTGAAGAGATTATAGTCAAAAACTTCCCTAACATGGGAAAGGAAATAGCCACCCAAGTCCAGGAAGTGCAGAGAGCCCCAGGCAGGATAAACCCAAGAAGAAACATGCCGAGACACATAGTAATCAAACTGATAAAAATTAAAGACTTAAAAAAATTGTTAAAAGCAACAAGAGAAAAATGACAAATAACATACAAGGGAACTCCCATAAGGTTAACAGATGATTTCTCAGCAGAAACTCTACAAGCCAGAAGGGAGTGGCATGATATACTTAAAGTGATGAAAAGGAAGAAACTACAACCAAGATTTCTCCATCCAGCAAGGATCTCATTCAGATTCAACGGAGAAATCAAAACCTTTACAGACAAGCAAAAGCTAAGAGAATTCAGCCCCACCAAACCACCTCTACAACAAATGCTAAAGGAACTTCTCTAAGTGGGAAACACAAGAGAAGAAAAGGACCTACAAAAACAAACCCAAAACAATTAAGAAAATGGTAATAGGAACATACATATCGATAATTACCTTAAATATGAATGGATTAAATGCTCCAACCCAAAGACACAGGCTCGCTGAATGGATACAAAAGCAAGACCCATCTATAGGCTGTCTACAAGAGACCCACTTCAACCTAGGGACACATACAGACTGAAAGTGAAGAGATGGAAAACGATATTCCATGCAAATAGAAATCAAAGGAAAGCTGGAGTAGCAATACTCATATCAGATAAAATAGACTTTAAAATAAAGAATGTTACAAGAGACAAGGAAAGACACTACATAATGGTCAAGGGTTCAATCCAAGAAGAAGATATAACAATTATAAATATATATGCACCCAACATAGGAGCACCTCAATACATAAGGCAAATCTAACTGCTATAAAAGAGGAAATCGACAGTAACACAATAATACTGGGGGACTTTAACACCTCACTTACACCAATGGACAGATCATCCAGACAGAAAATTAATAAGGAAACACAAGCTTTAAAGGACACAGTAGATCAGATAGATTTAATTGATATTTATAGGACATTCCATCCAAAAACAGCAGATTACACTTTCTTCTCAAGTGCACACGGAACATTCTCCAGGATAGATCACATCTTGGGTCACAAATCAAGCCTCGGTAAATTTAAGAAAAATGAAATCATATCAAGCATCTTTTCCAACCACAACACTATGAGATTAGAAATAAGTTACAGGGAAAAAATGCAAAAAATACAAACACAGGGAGGCCAAACAATACGTTACTAAATAACCAAGAGATCACCGAAGAAATCAAAGACTAAATCAAAAAATACCTAGAGACAAATGACAACAAAAACACAACGATCCAAAACCTATGGGAGGCAGCAAAAGCAGTTCTAAGAGGGAAGTTTAGAGCAATTCAATCTCACCTCAAGGAACAAGAAACATCTCAAATAAACAATCTAAACTTATACCTAAAGGAACTAGAGAAAGAACAAACAAAACCCAAAGTTAGCAGAAGGAAAGAAATCATAAAGATCAGTGCAGAAATAAATGAAATAGAAACAAAGAAAACAATAGAAAGATCAATAAAATTAAAAGCTGGTTCTTTGAGAAGATAAAATTGACAAATCATTAGCCAGACTCATCAAGAAAAAGAGGGAGACGACTCAAATCAATAAAATTAGAAATGAAAAAGGAGAAGTTACAACAGACACCACAGAAATACAAAGCATCCTAAGAGACTATTACAAGCAACTCTATGTCAATAAAATGGACAACCTAGAAGAAATAGACAAATTCTTAGAAAGGTATAACCTTCCAAGACTGAACCAGGAAGAAACAGAAAATATGAACAGACCAATCACAAGTAATGAAATTGAAACTGTGATTAAAAATCTTCCAACAAACAGAAGTCCAGCACCAGATGGCTTCATAGGTGAATTCCATCAAACATTTAGAGAAGAGCTAACACCCATCCTTCTCAAACTCTTCCAAAAATTGCAGAGGAAGGAACACTCCCAAACTCATTCTATGAGGCCACCATCACCCTGATACCAAAACCAGACAAAGATACTACAAAAAAAGAAAATTACAGACCAATATCACTGATGAATATAGATGCAAAATTCCTCAACAAAATACTAGCAAACAGAATCCAACAACACATTAAAAGGATCATACACCATGATCAAGTGGGATTTATCCCAGGGATGCAAGGATTCTTCAATATACGCACATCAATCAATGTGATACACCATATTAACAAATTAAAGAATAAAAACCATAATATGATCATCTCAATAGATGCAGAAAAAGCTTTTGACAGAATTCAACACCCATTTATGATAAAAACTCTCCAGAAAGTGGGCATAGAGGGAACCTACCTCAACATAATAAAGGCCATCTATGACAAACCCACAGCAAACATCATTCGCAATGGTGAAAAACTGAAAGCATTTCCTCTAAGATCAGGAACAAGACAAGGATGTCCACTCTCACCACTATTATTCAACATAGTCCTAACCACAGCAATCAAAGAAGAAAAAGAAATAAAAGGAATCCAAATTGGAAAAGAAGAAGTAAAATTGTCACTGTTTGGAGATGACATGATACTATACATACAGAATCCTAAAGATGCCACCTGGAAACTACTAGAGCTAATCAATAAATTTGGTAAAGCTGCAGGATACAAAATTAATGCACAGAAATCTCTTGCATTCCTATACACTAACAATGAAATATCAGAAAGAGAAATTAAGGAAACAATCCTATTCACCACTGCAACAAAAAGAATAAAATAACTAGGAATAAACCTACCTAAGCAGACAAAAGACCTGTATGCAGAAAACTATAAGACACTGATGAAAGAAATCAAAGATGACACAAACAGATGGAGAGATATACCATGTTCTTGGATGGGAAAAATCAATATTGTGAAAATGACTATACTACCCAAAGCAATCTACAGAGTCAATGCAATCCCTATCAAACTACCAATGGCATTTTTTTACAGAACTGGAACAAAAAATCTAAAATTTGTATGGAGACACAAAAGACCTCAAATAGCCAAAGCAATCTTGAGGGAAAAAAATGGAGCTGGAGGAATCAGACTCCCTGACTTCAGACTAAACTACAAAGCTACAGTAATCAAGAAAGTAGGGTACTGGCACAAAAACAGAAGTATAGATCAATGGAACAGGATAGAAAGCCCAGAGATAAACCCACACACCTATGGTCAACTAATGTATGACAAAAGAGGCAAAGATATACAATGGAGAAAAGACAGTCTCTTCAGTAAGTGGTACTGGGAAAACTAGACAGCTACATGTAAAGGAATGAAATTAGAACACTCCCTAACACCATACACAAAAATCAACTCAAAATGGATTAAAGACCTAAATTTAAGACACAGCACTATAAAACCCCTACAGGAAAACACAGGAAGAATGTTCTTTGATATAAATCACAGCAAGATCTTTTTTGACCCACCTCCTAGAGTAATGGAAATAAAAACAAAAATAAACAAATGGGACCTAATGAAACTTAAAAGCTTTTGCACAGCAAAGGAAACTATAAACAAGACCAAAAGACAACCCTCAGAATGGGAGAAAATATTTGCTAACAAATCAACAAAGGATTAATCTCCAAAATATATAAACAGCCCATGAAGCTCAATATTAAAAAAACAGACAACCCATTCCAAAAATGGGCAGAAGACCTAAACAGACATTTCTCCAAAGAAGACATACACATGGCCAAGAGGCACATGAAAAGCTGCCCAACATCACTCATCATTAGAGAAATGCAAATCACAACTACAATGAGGTATCACCTCACACTGGTTAGAATGAGCATCATCAGAAAATCTACAAACAGCAAATGCTGCTGAGGGTGTGGAAGAAAGGGAACCCTCTTGCACTGTTGGTGGGAATGTAAACTGATACAGCCACCATGGAGAAGAGTATGGAGATTCCTTAAAAAACTAAAAATAGAATCACCATATGACTCAGCAATCCCACTACTGGGCATACACCCAGAGAAAACCATAATTCAAAAAGACACATGCACCCCAGTGTTCACTGCAGCACTATTTACAATAGCCAGGTTGTGGAAGCAACCTAAATGCCCACTGACAGACGAATAGTTAAAGAAGATGTGGTACATATATACAATGGAGTATTACTCAGCCATAAAAAGGAACGAAATTGAGTCATTTGTAGAGATGTGGATGGACCTAGAGACTGTCATACAGAGTGAAGTAAGTCAGAAAGAGAAAAACAGATATCATATATTAACGCATATATGTGGATTCTCGAAAAATGGTACACATGAACCAGTTTGCAAGGCAGAAATAGAGACACAGATGTAGAGGACAAACGTATGGACACCAAGGGGGGAAAGTGGGGGGGGTGAATTGGGAGATTGGGATTGACATATATACACTAATATGTATAAAATAGATAATAAGAACCTGCTGTATAAAAAATAAATAAATAAAAATTAAAACATAAATAAATAGTAATGAAGTTTCATTTCCTTCTCACTTTGAGGAGATAAAAAATAGATGTAAGGAGACACTTTAATATTCTCTTCCCATCATCAAAAGAAATGGCTGGCATGCAATCTGCTCTGGAAACCACAGGTTTAGACTATTCACAAGCAACTGCAAAAGTTTAAACCAGGTAGCAAATTTCATTTTACTGAGGCACAAATCAAAATACCAATTTCAAATGTGATATGCAAGGGTCAGGCACTGAGCTGGTGAGTGGGTCTACCCCACTCTGAACATCTGAACCTCAACCTAGCTTTGATCCCTCTTTATACTCTGAAGTTCACATTTTATAGGAGAAGCTATATGTTAGCATAAAATTTACAAACTTGGGAAATCCAAGAGGTTCTTCCATCTATTTAAAATAAAATTTAAAAACATAACACAAAAATTACATGATTAGACTTATATTAAAACGTATGTATATTCATGTATAAAAGGTACAAGGAAAAGAGTAACTTTAAGGGTACAGAATTCTTTAAACTATAAATTTAAGCATATATAAATTAGAAGCTTTAAGCTGTACACTTCCGATAAATCTAAAATTATGGAGAGAGAACTTATTCTTAATAATTCTTACTAATATTTAATGAAAAAATAAATTCCTCCATAGGGAAAAAGTATTTAATATGAAAAAGGAACAGTAAGTCAAAGAAGCTTTTTCACAGCAGATACTTTCATGAGATACTTACTGTCTGAGTAGTTGTCGACCTTGTTTCCACATTAACTGGCTGTTTTGCTGTGGCTGCACCTCTGTTTCATTACCTTCATCTGGAAAACATTAAATCATAAAAAAACTGACGTTATATACATTAGAGGGTATCTCAATAAATTAAAAATGTCCAATAAAAATTTATAAGATTAAGAACACTACACTGTAAGATATGTTTTAGGACAATGGAAATTCTGTTTTTAAGTTTAATTTCCATAACAAAGCTCTAATATAAATTCATTATTGCTACTAGATTTCCCTGAGAATTTCAGAACTAAAATAAAGACTTTTCCCCAATTTTTAGGTAACCTGAGAATTTTCCTTCAGGACAAATCAAGTCACACAAGTCAAAAGTATTACGAAGCACCACATCAGAATTAGAACAAAATGGCCAGGCACGATGTTTCCAAAAAAAAAAAAAAAAAGCCAATCTGGTAAAGAGTAGATAGATAAGAAATAATCCCTGCTCTGCATCTGGCGACGCTCGCAGCGCACCGCACCCGGCCCAGCTTCTTTCAAAATGTCTACCGTTCATGAAATTCTCTACAAGCTCAGCTTGGAGGGTGATCACTCCACACCTCCAAGTGCATACGGGTCAGTCAAAGCGTACACCAACTTTGATGCTGAGCGGGATGCTCTGAACATTGAAATGGCCATCAAGACTAAGGGTGTGGATGAGGTCACCATCATCAACATTTTGATCAACCACAGTAATGAACAGAGACAGGATATTGCCTTCGCCTATGAGAGAAGGACCAAAAAGGAACTTGCATCAGCACTGAAGTCAGCCTTGTCCGGCCATCTGGAAGACAGTGATTTTGGGCCTACTGAAAACACTTGCTCAGTATGATGCTTCCAAGCTGAAAGCCTCTATGAAGGGGCTGGGGACCGATGAGGACTCCCTCATTGAGTTCATCTGCTCAAGGACCAACCAGGAGCTGCAGGAAATCAACAGAGTTGACAAGGAAATGTACAAGACCAATCTGGAGAAGGATATCATTTCCGACACATCTGGTGACTTCCGCAAGCTGATGGTTGCCCTATCGAAGGTTCGAAGAGCAGAGGATGGCTCTGTTATTGATTATGAACTGATTGACCAAGATGCCCGGGATCTCTATGATGCTGGCAGAAGAGGAGAGGAACTGATGTTCCCAAGTGGATCAGCATGATGACCGAGTGGAGTGTGTGCCACCTCCAGAAAGTATTTGAAAGGTATAAGAGCTACAGCCCTTATGACATGCTGGAGAGCATCAAGAAGGAGGTCAAAGGAGACCTGGAAAATGCCTTCCTGAACCTAGTCCAGTGCATTCAGAACAAGCCCCTGTATTTTGCTGACAGACTGTACGACTCCATGAAGGGCAAGGGCACTCGTGATAAGGTCCTGATTAGAATCATGATCTACCACAGTGAAGTGGACATGTTGAAAATTAGATCTGAATTCAAGAAAAAGTATGGCAAGTCCCTGTACTACTACATTCAGCAAGACATCAAGGGCGACTACCAGAAATGTACCTGTGTGGTGGGGATGACTGAAGCCCACAATGGCCCGAGGGTACAGGACAGCTGCTCCGCACTCCCAGCTAACAGTTCTACACAGTCAGCTTGTGGCTAACAGCCCCCTTGTGTCCATCCCTGGGAGGATGATGTTAGCACTGCCCACCCCACCTGCTCCATCCTTAGTTTAGTTGCCCAAGCATTACGTGGCTTTCCGGTCTAGTCTCTCTTTACAGTCAAAGAAATGAACATTCCAAGGAGCTGGAAGTGAAATCTATGATGTGAAACACTCTGCCTTCTGAGTAATGTGTCATAAACATGAATGAACTGAATTTTTACTTTAGGAACAAGTAAAAAAAAAAAGAAATAATCCCAAGCCAAATCTATTTCCTTCACTAGTTATTAAATGAAAACCTCAAGCATTCTTTTTTTAAGACATTCTTTAGATGAAAACCTCCTAGGCCCTGTAAAGCTTCAATTCATCATTTGGTAGAAGCCGAATCTTTCAAAAAGATGATAAAGGACTTCCCTGGTGGCACAGTGGTTAAGAATCTGCCTGCCAATGCAGGGGACATAGGTTTGAGCCCTGGTCTGGGAAGATCTCACATGCTGCGGAGCAACTAAGCCCGTGTGCCACAACTACTGAGCCTGCGCCCTAGAGCCCGCAAACCACAGCTACTGAGCCCATGTGCCAAAACTACTGAAGCCCACGCACCTAAAGCCCATGCTCCGCAACAAGAGAAGCCATGACAATGAGAAGCCCATGCACCGAAACGAGTAGCCCCCACTTGCCACAACTAGAGAAAGCCTGTGTGCAGCAATGAAGACCCAATGCAGCCAAAAATAAAAAATAATAAATAAATAAATATGCCTAAATCCTTTCTACACCACCCTCAGATATACTCAACTGCCTTTGCCTACTTTGGCAGCTAGTGATGCTACCAAGGAGTGGTACATCCATTCAATGGAATACTATTCAACAAGAACAAGGAATGAACTACTGACACACACCAACATATAATAATTTCAAATGCA
This sequence comes from Mesoplodon densirostris, assembly GCF_025265405.1. Taxonomy (NCBI): domain Eukaryota; kingdom Metazoa; phylum Chordata; class Mammalia; order Artiodactyla; family Ziphiidae; genus Mesoplodon; species Mesoplodon densirostris. The sequence continues at coordinate 29,738,502 of NC_082674.1, forward strand.
TTATGCTAAACGGGAGACCCTAGATTCAAAAGACTACATTCTGTATGATTCTGGAATTGATATGATTTTCTCAAAAAGGCAAAACTGTAGGAACAAAAAACATATTAGTGGTTGCCAGGGAATTAGAGTAGGGAAGGAGGGGTTAACTACAAAGGGTATTAGTAACAAGACTGTATGTGTTTATGAAAACACCAAAAAGGTGAATTTCACTGTATGTAAATTATACCTTAATAAAAAATAAATTAAGCCAAATCAAATAAGAATGCACCCTCACCCTCTTTTTAAAAAGTGTATTCTTATACTGAGATAAAATCCGACTCCTTGGGTGATCATTTTGTAATATATTAAAATATCAAACCACTATGTTGTATACCTGAAACTAATATAATATTGCAAGTCAATTATACTTCAATGAAAGAAAAAGAGAAAAAGAAAAAGAAAGCAAGCACTCAGTCTTGACTCAGTTAACCCAGCTATATGACAAAAACAGCAAGGCTATGACTGCTACTTATTATATTATTCCACTCTGGATCATGACTAGGCTCCAGATGATTGCAAGGAAGCAAACGAAACCTCATGGAAATATAACCAGTCACAACACTTACTAAGAATGAAGAGATTCAAAGACCTATAGAGCTTGAGGAGTCCTTATCTCCTTGGTAATGGATTTGAGGAAAACTGCTTACCTTAATTCTTTTATTAGATTAGTGTATGAAATAATGATCTAAGATTACGTCTGCAATCATAGATTTAACTACACAAACATAAAACAGGCTCTTTACTCAACATTGCCAAAATCTATTTTCCACTGATTTAGTGAAATAATCAGTGGTATAGCCTTCTGTAAGAGCAACAAGTTTCAATGCCTGCAAAGTAATTATAAAGACAGAAATCCTGATTCTGGATAAATTTCTCCAAAGTGAATTTTCCTTTCTCTATTTAAAAAAAAAAAAAACTGACTCTCTGGGTCACATGTGAACTTGTTTTTCCCCACACTTCCTTATCCAGGCTAAACACTTAGTTATCTCAATGGTTAGTAAGTATTCATCAACTATCAGATTCATTCTTACCTTATCAAGTTCAAAAAGTGACATTATATAAAAGTGAGGATTTTAAAGTGGGTAAGAACTGAATTTCTTGGTAATGTTAAAAGTGTCTGACTGGCACTTCCAGTCAAGTTGGAGTAACAGGGACCCAATTTACCCTCCTGCTTGAAGCAACTATAAATCAAAATGGTTAAGACATTGGACATCAGGCAACAGAGGGCAGCAATCCCTGAGAAAAGGGAACCAAACAGGTGAGCCTATGATTGTTCCAGCTTACTGCCTTGATAGAGTTTCCCGATCACAGCATAGGGAGGGAGAACAAAAATAATATCTGAAGAAACAGGGGCTGAAAAGTTCCAAATTTCATGAAAACTATAAACCCATAGATCCAAGAAACCCAACAAATCCCAAGCATAAGAAACACTGGGGTCGGGGTGGGGGAACTACACCAAAGCACATCATAATAAAATTGCTTAAAACCAATGATAGAGAGATAAACCTTAAAAGCAGCCAGAGAAAAAGGTCACTCATATACAGAGGAATAAAGATAAGAATGACAGAAGATATCCCATCAGAAACAATGCAAGCAGCAAAATAAAGACTTTTTCAGACACACAAAAGCTCAAAGAATTCATTATCAGCAACCTGTATTACAAAATATGTTAAAGAAAGTCCTTAAGACAGAAGGAAAATGATACCAGAGAATATGGATGCACACAAAGGAATGATGAGCACTGGAAATATATGCTTTTTATGTTATTTAAATCTTTTTGAAAGAGAACTGACTGCTGAAACAAAAATAATAATGTAGTGTATGGTTTATATATATACAGAGAAGTAAAATATATGAAAACAATTGCACAAAGACAGAAAGTAGAGATGGAAGTACACTGTTAGGAGGTTCTCATACTACACATGAAGCGGTATACTAGCACTTAAAGACAGAACTCTAATAACTTAAAAACATATACTATAAATCCTAAAGCAACCAATAAAATAAGAGTCGTAGCTAATAAGTCAGCAAAAGAGATAAAAAGAAATCATAAAAAATACTACATTAGGGGCTTCCCTGGTGGTGCAGTGGTTAAGAATCTGCCTGCCAATGCAGGGGACACAGGTTCGAGCCCTGGGCCGGGAAGATCCCACATGCCACGGAGCAACTAAGCCCGTGCACAACAACTACTGAAGCCAGTGCGCCTAGAGCCCGTGCTCTGCAACAAGAGAAGCCACTGCAAGGAGAAGCCCACACAATGCAATGAAGAGTAGCCCCCGCTCACTGCAACTAGAGAAAGCCTGCACGTAGCAACGAAGACCCAATGCAGCCAAAAATAAATGAATAAAATAAATAAATTTTTGAAAATATATACTAGATTAATCCAAAAGAAATCAAAAAATGAGGAAAAGGGAGCAAAGAACAGATTTAACAAATAGAAACCAAACAGCAAAGGTGACAGGTTTAGAGCTCACTGTATCAATAATCACATTAAACGTGAATGGTCTAAACATCTCAGTTAAAAGGCAGAATTTGTTACTCTGGATAAAGATATTCTATTTTTAATAAGTATCTGGCTTCTAATATTAAGTAGGAGAAACTGAAATATGAAAGATAAATAGATTTTAACGTAACTTAGGGTAATGTTCTCCTGAAGTAGAAATGTAAAGGTTTGGAAGTGGAACAAAACAGAAAAAATGTCAGAGGGGAAACGAATTTTTTTGAAAAACGTTTCAGAAAACATCTGGATTATCAGTTTCAGGAAAATATAGTAAATGGATAAAAGAATGAAGAAGGAAAAATGCCTGCTTCTTTAATTTGGATACACCACCTTCTACCCTCTCCTAGTCACTGTCCTCATCACTGTCATCTACAAATCCCTTGATAATGCTCTAAACCAGGCATCCTTCTTCTGTAACCAAACTTTTACATCATCTTGAGTGAAGTTAATATTCATGTGGGTGATCCACTTCAGCTTCTGCACAACCACCACCCTCTCTAACTGTCACGCCTTAGATATGTCATTATGAAGAACTGTCACTGATGCAAACTCACTCTCTGAGCATATCCTTCAGGCTCAATACCCCTAATTCACCAGGCACTTTGATTTAGGTGGGACCTTAGATCAGGGGCTGGCAAATTTTGGCCTGCAGGTCAAATCCAGCCTGCCACACTCATTCATTTATGTGTTGTGGCTGCTTTCATGTTATGATGGCAGAGTTGAGTCGTTTCAACAGAGAACACATGGCCTACAAAGCCCAAATATTACTATCTGGCCCTTTACAAAAGAGTTTTCTGATCTGCTCTAGACTGTTGCCTATCCCCTTACTTTGATCCCTTAGCCTCCCTTTGCCTTCACTTTCTTTCCTCTCTAGTTTTAGTTCAGTGTCTATCAATTCAACCATTCTTTTGACAGTGTCTTCATGTCCCCTCATCTCTCCATGAATTCAACTGTTAACTATTTTCATTCTATTATCTTTTACCTAGGCTGCCAACTGTGCAGACCAGCAGCACTTCTACATAAACTTACGATTACACACCTCAATCGGACCCTTAGCTTTTCTCAATCTTACTATTTCTTAGTAGATTTGTTCTCCTGTTCATTATTATTTTAAACCTTCTCCACTTCTCTTAAACCTCTGATGCATTCTTAGCAGATAATCCAGTCTCATACATAAAGCTATCGTATTAAATACCCACGACCAGACCGAAACCCACATCTACACACCTATAACCTAACTTCCTATATTCTCTCTTGGTAACAATAAAAGACATGCTCCTCCTGCCATTCTCCAGCTATGTTCAGAATCCAATCCCTATCATTTCTTCAGATACCTTCATATCGTATCTCTGCTCTCTCCTTTTTATTTGCTCCTCCTCTAAGAAACATGTCACAGACACACATACACACACACCCATTCTCTCTTCCTTGACCCCATGGGTCCTTTCAGCTATTTCCCCCTAATCCTTCAACTTCACCTCCACAATCTAGGCTTCCTTAAAGCTTACTACACTTAGTCTTCACTTTCTACGCACAGTCTTTGTTTCTGCCCTCAACTCTCTCCTAAGACTGCTCACAATAAAGTTCCCAGTGAGCTGTGTGTCACTAAATCCTAGAGATACTCTTCAGACCCCTGGGCATTAATCAGTAGTGCTGAAGGATCCTTCCTTCTGGAAACCCTCTCTTCTCTTTATCTCCATGCTCCTGATTTTCCTCCTACCATTAAAATAATCCTCATCAGTTTCCTTTTCAGGTTTCTATTCTTCTACCAGTTTTTTAAATGTTGCCATTCCTCAGGGCTCCATTTTAGACCCTCTTCTTACTCTGCATAAGGTCCCTGGCTGAGCTCTTCCACCCCAGTGGCAATGAGTGTCATTAGTACTAAATGCTATATGCTCTCAAATCTACATATTAAACCCATGTCTCTGGCTTGAGCTCCACACTCACATGCTCAGCTGTCTACTAGCCATTTCTGCTGGATGCCCTAACAAGTAAATCCAAAAGTGAACCCATCATCTTCCAAACGTACTTCTGGTCTAGTTTTTTAAAATAGAAGTGTGGGAGTCATCCTTGATTCTCTCCTTTTTAAATCCCCTACGTCTAAACAAGAACTAATTTCCTGCAGATTTTACTTCCTAAATATTTCCTGAACACACCCACTTCTCTTCAACTACATTGGTAGTACCCTTGTCAAGGTAACCTTCCTCATTTACCCAGGTGGCTGCAAAGTCCTCTAACCAGTCTCCCCATCTCCAGTTTTACTCCTCTCTAACCCATCTTCCACACTGCTGTCAGCGTGATCTAAGAGCAAATCTGATCACAAGAGCCCTGATTAAGACCCTTCAAAAGCCTTCTCGTAACTCTTAGTTAATCTGCCCTCCTGGTTAACCCTCTAGCTGCATCTAGAAACACTCTTTCCCTCTCCCCCTCTACTAACTAATTATTTTGTTTCTCAAATGTGGCAAATTCTTCCCTCAGAAACTTTACCGCTAATGCTCTGCCTTTCTTCTACCTCTCATTCAACAAATATTTAGTCGGTCCTCTTTCCCTGGTTAATTCTTACTTGTCTTTCAAATGTCAACTTCAAATATCACTTCCTGCAAGAAGGCTTCCTTGATCACTTACAACTAGATTTGGTTCTCCTGCTACTATACTCCATAACACCTATTACTTTTCCATATAATTTTATTGTAACCCCTTTTTTCTTTCATCTTCCCTGTAAAAATCCAACAGGGTACTATATTTTTATTCACAGAATTTGATTCTGGCTCTGACACAAGCATTACATATTTCATATTTAAAAGTTGAACAGTAGTTTGAAAGATGGACAGATGGAATGATACTAGGTATTACATAATAAGAAAATGAACCTAGAAGTTAGGAATTATTTCCAGAATTTTCCCCAGTTTACAGATAAGGAATGGAGCAACCTCAGAGAGACTAAGTAATATCACAGGTATTTAAAGTGTTAGGACAGAGCCAAACTTACATGTATCCAATTTCAAAGCCCAAACTTTTTCTACTGAGCCACATTCTTTACTTATAAGCATTTTGTATATACTGCAACTAGGCCTTTATACTCCTAAATCGATATCTAAAAATTAGGAAACAAACATGTTTCTGTAAAAGTAGTGATTAAAATCACTCCTTTGATTCAGACAATGTACTTTTAGGATAGTCTTCAACAAATAGCCTAGATTTAAAAACAAGAAAAAAAAAATTTTTTTAATCTAAGTGCATCTCAAGTTAAAAGAAGAGATGCCAAAGTAAAAGATAGAACAATGAAAAAAAAAGAAAGAAAAAAAATGTCAGTGATCAATTGGTATTGCTCTAAACGTCAAGGATTCAATATTCAGCCGTGGAAACGTGTTAATTACATTACTACACTGAATTGAACTATAAAATTGGTGGCACATTCAGAATAATTTTCTTCTTTCATACACTGTCAAACACAGAAACAGTGTGGAAAAATGGGGAGAATTTGAATTTTGGAGTCAATGGACCTGGGTTCAGATCCATATTCCCATTACTTAATAGCTGTGTGACCTTGGGCAAGTTTCTCCACTTCTCTGAGTTTAAATTTCATGCAGGTAAAATGAAAATAATATTATTTTTATTGAATAACTATATTAAGAATTAAAGTTAACATACATAAAGCCCACAGGAACCAAGAAAGGTATTTCAGTATGTGATAGTTATATCAGACATTTGATCCAGGAATTTAACCTGACATCATGTCAAAAACACACTCATCTGAAACATGGTGATAAGTCTTCAACAATTTTTCTTACTTTTTCCTAACACCTACTAATAAGTCAATTATATTCCTTAATATCTTTACAAGTACTATTTTTGTATTGTTTGATGGGGTGATGAGGAATATAGGAGAAGGAAAAAGAAGAAATAGCACAAAAAGATAACGAATGTTTCAGCAGTTAAAAGATGTTCTGGTTACAGAACATCCTGTGGGTTAAGTCTAAAACAATTTTGCACCTGAAATTGAGGGATCAGACTTAAAGGATGAGTAACTCTCTTGTACTTAAAGAAGAAATCTCCTACCTCCATAGTTTCTACGCTTTCTCTCAGGATTTCAAGGGCAAGATGTACTTTGTATTACACATCTCAAAGTTCTCATTAATACTGGAGGGACCCAGCAACACACAGTTATGTTGGTGCATGTTAGCCCATGAATTCTGATCCTTCCAGTAAGTGCAGAACATAAGCAGAAAGTGAGGAGCTAAAAGAATGGGGAAGAGGGAAACAGAAGGAAGGTGGTAGAAAATGATCTAAATGACACTTAGTGATTAGTGCCCAAAGATAAGTAGGTCAGAAAATATGCAAATAATTAGAAATTAACTTGCAGTTATAAATACTGTTGCTACAAAATACTAGATATTAACTTCTTTTTAATCATTTAAACTTCCTTTAAAATTAGCTTACCAGAGTCATAGCTTGGAGGCTTCATATCTCCCTGATTCAATTCTGTTCCATATTTCAACTTGTGGTATTTAGCTCTACCAAAGAAATGAGAAAATACAAACCATCTTAAAACATATTTAAATGAACTTTAAGATATGTAACAGGAGTAGTCATCAGTAGGCAGTAGTCCTGACTTTCAACAGTTCAAAGACTTCCAGTGTCAAAGTCCTAATACAAAAGTGCTTGCCATTATTATTTTGTTGTTGTTATACCATGAAGTCCTGTTATAATAAATAAAGGAATAACACTGAGAATCATAAATCTTGTTTCTATAGTTACAAATGAACCAGATAACATTCTAGTTTCTGCAGTATTCAAATTTTCTTGATGACTGCCAGAGTACAATTCTATCAAAAGCAGTAGATAAGTTTGGATTGTGAAATAAACTTGAGAAAGACTAATCATTCTCAAAATTGAGTTTTGTTGTTTTTTTTTATAAAAAGGTCATTCATAATACTCTGCATTGTCAGGCAATTATGCTTTGCCAAGTATGCATTAGAGTGAACAATCCAAAGGAGGGAGGGGGAACCAGCCTAAATCATCAATGTTGAATAAGGCATTCTAGTAGGAATAAATATATTTTTTAGTAGCCAAGGTATCTTTTGCCTTTTCAGGAAGAACTGTGAACAGGAATATCTTCTTTTAAAAGCTAACTAGATGTTATTATCTCTGGTTTATCCAATTTAACCATCTCAGATTTAACCATCTGAGACCAAAAAAATAATCCAGATAAGGTAAAAAATTTAAAGGTTAACTAAAAATGGCCATACTTAATGTATTTGTATATTTTGACTTGTTTGCTTCCCTAAAATATTGAGGCTATTACAATAAATATTCAATGTAATAAGACTGGGATAATAACAACAAAAATAATTTGAAAAACCAAAGTAATAAAGAAGGCATAAAAGGGTAACCAAATAGCCAAAATTTGAAAGTCATTTTTTTCTTTATAAAAGACTGAGCACTTACTTTAAAGTTTTTATATTTCAAGAAAATGAAAATTATTTGCTCGAATGTGTAAAATACTGGAATTCTTCATATTACTTTGCAATAATTATTTTGCAGTTACAACACAAAAAAAAATCAACATTTTTTACAGAGGGGAATCCTAAAACCTCTGAAAGTTACAGATAGCTGATGTTCTATTTCTTAAAGTAGGTGGTAGGTACATGAGTATTTTTTATATTAGTCTTTATATGTTTTGCATATATAATAAACGTTTTGTAATAATATGTATCCATTAAAAAGAATAAAGAATCTTTGTGTGCAGATATGAGATTGATCTTTAAGCTTAAGTAAAAAAACAAGGTACAAAATACTCTGTGTGTGTGTGTGCACGTGTACACCTCTGTGTGTTTTTTATATGTGTGTTATGGTTTTTAAGTATAACTGTCAATCTTCAGATTTTTTAGAAACACACTTCATCTACCATAAGACAAACTAACAATACCTCCTATAAGGCAAAATAGCAATTGAAAGTAACTGGCCCAAAAAAAAAAGTGAAAAAAGAACAAAAAAAAAAAAAAAAAAGAAAGTAACTGGCCTGAGGACAGAATAAAAGCAGCAATAAAGTTTTATGGTGTTAACTTATGTATTTTTGTTTTACATATATATACATATTTATTTATATACACACACACACATATATATACACACACATAGATATATGAGGAAAACATTTTCAAACACAAAATACTGCACTATAGTGCATTCTAGTGGTCTTAGGAAAAACTACAACAGAGCTTATAGAAAACATTCTATACAACATATGTAGTAACACACTATGAACTAACATTTCATAAAAAATTAGATAAAGACAAAATAAGTAAAGAACTGCTGTGTTTGCTACAAGCTGTGCTCCCATGAATCAGGGTCTCCCTAGTGAATTGTTAAGTTCACTGAAAAATAATTTACTCACAGAACTCAACTTAGTAATTCCTTTTGAAGTCAATATGCTAAAATACCTTCCCACTCATATTGCTTCCAATTGTTTTAACACTTCATCTCACTGTTAGCAATACTCTTGTTCCCTAAGCTTTTTCTGTCTAAATCTGACTGACTGCAAGTTAAATAGCAGATCTCATGCCTAAGAACTCTACATTTGATACATAGCTAGGCCTCCCAACTGGTCTTTACTAGATAAAACAGCATAAAATTACATAATTATAATATATTAAAGAAGTCCCATTATAGCTTTGTTTTCAAAGTCAATTATTATATATAATATGCCTGGAATATAACACAGAATTCCAATCACAGTTTAAACGTTGATACTTAAAAATAATTTGATTAGAAATTGAGTTATTTGTAGTGAGATGGATGGACCTAGCGTCTGTCATACAGAGTGAAGTAAGTCAGAAAGAGAAAAACAAATACCGTATGCTAACACATATATATGGAATCTAAAAAAAAAACAAAAAAAAAAGGTTACGAAGAACCTAGGGGCAGGACAGGAATAAAGACAGACGTAGAGATAGCTAGTGGGAAGCAACCACATAGCACAGGGAGATCAGCTCGGTGCTCTGTGACCACCTAAAGGTGTGGGATAGGGAAGCTGGGAGGGAGACACAAGAGGGAAGAGATATGGGGATATATGTATATGTATAGCTGATTCACTTTGTTATAAAGCAGAAACTAACACACCACTGTAAAGCAATGATACTCCAATAAAGATGTAAAAAAAAATAATTTGATAAAATCCAACGAACTGTTATTGAATTCTTATGACACGCCAGGCACTGTACTGGCTGGTGGGAATAATGTGCAGCTTGTAGTCAGTTAAGGATAAAGGCAAGGAGATAAAGAAGAGACAGAAATGTAAATAAATAACTCTAGCACATGGTGGATAAGAGCTATGAGTTATATCAAATGTTATATGAATTTAGATAAGGGATTATCTAATTCTGTCAAAGGTCCTGACAGTAGTCAAGGAGAGCTACCAAAAAGAAGGTAACACATGAGATTTTAGCTAAACCTCAAAACCTATAGTTCCACAATCAGACAAATGGACTGATGAAGAGGGTATTTTGGTCAGAAGGAACATCTTAAAAGTGGAAAAAAGTACACAGTGGTGTGGGTGTTTGTATAGGACTAGAAAGGAGCCTGGATGTAGAAGGTTTTACTAAGAAGAACTCTGAAATTAGCTAGATATTTTTAAGCAGGGATATAACATCTGTGTTTAGAAACCGAATTCCACGGACGTGGAAAATTAATCAGAATGAGAAAATGTATTAGAGGCAAGGAGGACAGTTGGGTTTCTACAGTGGTGCAGACACAAGAGATACGTGGAGCAAACGGAAGAAATGTTTCAGAATTATATTTTACATAGTGTTTGAGGTTCTTCAATATAGAACTTCCTGAATAAACCTTAGGTTATACCCTGTGTGTTCTTGGAAAATTATATGTAAATTTTCTCATTTTGTAAATTTTATCACACTTTAAGGAATGCTTTGTAATCCACTGCTAGGGGCTTCCCTGGTGGCACGGTGGTTGGGAAGCCCGTGCGCCATAGCTACTGAGCCTGCACTCTAGAGCCTGCGAGCCACAACTACTGAGTCTGCGCTCTGAGGCCCGCGAGCCACAATTGCTGAAGCCCACGTGCCTAGAGCCCGTCTCTGCAACAGGAGAGGCCACTGCGGTGAGAGCCCTGCGCAACCCAACGAAGGGTAGCCCCTGCTCGCCTCAATTAGAGAAAAGCCTGCACGCAGCAACAAAGACCCAGTACAGCCAAAAATATAAATAAAATAAATAAATTTAAAAAAAATCAATAGCATAAAAAAATCCACTGCTAGGTGTGTAATCCTTCTTTAATGTTAAATATTCAGTTTTACTTAACTTTGGACCTTTTTAAGTGGGATGACTTAGAAAATCTGTAATACAGCAATTTAAAACCATGATCCTTACTTAGGTTTTTACAAGTTAAATGACAAGATGTCTGAAATTTGCTCTAAAATAGATTGAGATGAAGCAAGATTGACAAAAATGTTAACTGTTGAGGCTTGGAGGTGTATATAAAAGATATTAGTCTCTGTACACCTATGTTTCAAATTTTCCTCAATTAAAAAAAATTTTTTAATTGGCTTAATGTGTCAGAAAAAATAACTTCAGAATCAAAAGAACTGAAATGTTCCAATTTTTAAAAAATTCCTTTGCATTAATTAAAAATAATTTCACAGTGAAAAGAACTCAAATGTTTAAGAGCTCTAATCCACAGAATTTTATTTTATTCCTTAATTTATTACACTTCAGTGGTGCCATTACATCAGGAATAATCTCAAATCATTCCATGGACTTCCAAAGATACAAAATCAGGGACACTTTTCCAGGAGAATCCCTTTAAGTTAAAAAGCAAAAAACAAAAAAACAATCTTCCCTAGACCCAGCCACTATCTCTCTTTATCTTTCTGTTCTCCAAAGTCAAACTACTTGAAAAAATAAACAACTCTATCTGTCTCCCCTTTATCTACCCTTCTCACCTCTCAGTCCTCTGTGATCTGGTTTATGTTCCTGCTACCTCACTGAAGCTTTCTGGCAAGGATACCAACAAGCGCCTAACTGGCAAATCCAGGACTATTTTCAGTATACAACTTACTTGCGATTTGTTTGGCATCTGCAATTGTCAAATTCCCACCTGCTTTAGCTTGCTTCCAGTATACTGCTCTCTCCTTCCTTCTCTACCATTCTTTTGTTGGCTCTTCTTTCTCTGTCTTTTCCTCAAACATTTCCATTTCCTGTGGCTCCCGCTAGTAATCTCTTCTTGTCCCACAATACCTGTTCCGTTTGTTTCAGAGTTCTTATAATTTTACCCACAATACTGATGATTCCCAACTACACATCTCTAGTCATGAGTCCCCCTCCCATAGTGGCTTTTCAACCCTAATTCTTTATCTTTAATTCACTTGATAATTTTCAAACTTCTCACTCAAGCCAGAAACCTGGGACTCATTCTTGAATTATCTTTCTTCCTTATCCACTATACCAAATCATCTCCAAATTTTATGCATTTTTTTTTCTATTTAAAATGTTTCATAAGGAATTCCCTGGAGGTCCAGTGGTTAGGATTCCAGGCTTTCACTGCCAGGGGCACGATCCCTGGTTGGGGAACTAAGATCCTGCAAGCCACGAGGCGCGGCCAAAAAAAATAATAAAAATAAAAACTAAAATAAAATGTTTCATAGTGGCTAACTCCTCTATTCTAGCAGTTACTACGTTATCATTTCTCATCCTAAACTATTACAATCTTCCTGCCTCTATTGACAGATCTTTTCAGTCCATCCCCTAAACTGAGGTCAGGGTGATCTTTCTAAAATCTATTTTAGACTATTCCATGCTTAAACCTTTCAACTGCATGACAACTAAATGTAATATGTATTCCTAGATTGGATCCTGGACCAGGAAAAAAAATACTACAAAGATCATTATTAGGACATTTGGTAGAAAAAAATGCTATAAAGATCATCAGCGGAACACATGAATATGGGCTATATTACATAATAGAACTATATAGACATTAAATTTCCTTAATTTGATAATGAGCTGTAATTATTTAAGGGAATGTCCTTGCTTTTAGAAGATGGTCCCTTAAGTACTTAAGGGCAAAGGGGTATAAGTCTGCAAAGAAGCAGCAAATGATTCAGGGAAAAAAAACAATGAGTATACAGAGAGAACATGATACAAGTAAGTACAGCAAAATGTTGTCAACTGGTGAATCTGGGTGAAGGTTATATAGTTCCTGCAACTTCTATTTGTTTGAGATTATTTTAGAAGAAAATGTTTTTAAAAACTTGCAGTGTAAGATAAAAGTTTGAACTCCTTAGTTAGGCTCTCCATGATCTGGTTCTTGCCCATCGCTACCATTATTGCTTATAAATCACAATTAACCTTACCCTCCATACACAGCATTCACAAATTTCTGAACACACCAAAATGCTTTGTTCCATGTCAAACGTATCTTCTCTACTGCTTGAACCTTGCTCATCTGGCAAACACCTTTTTTTTTTTTTTTTTTTTGCGGTATGCGGGTCTCTCACTGTTGTGGGCTCTCCCGTTGCGGAGCACAGGCTCCGGACGCACAGGCTCAGCGGCCATGGCTCACGGGCCCAGCCTCTCCGTGGCATGTGGGATCTTCCCGTACCGGGGCACGAACCCGTGTCCCCTGCATTGGCAGGCGGACTCTCAACCACTGCACCACCAGGGAAACCCCAAACACCTTCTTTTTTATGATGCTGTTCAAGTCTCAGCCCCGCTAATCACACCCTCCTTTCTACTTTCACTGCCTCCAGATCCAAACAACCACTCCCTTCTCTGTGACCCCACTGTACCCTGTGCGGACTTCTCCCACAGCACCTAACTTACTGCACTGTACTTTTGTGGTTTCCAAGTCTGTGTCCCACTACTCTAGGCCCTGAAGGGACAAGGTTTGTGACTTGCTTCTTCTCAATTCCAGCACAGTACTTAAGTTGGATGGATAGATTAATGAATATGTTAATGAGAATGCGTGCACACACACGCACACCCACACACATACACACACACATATACACCGTATCCTTGGTTAGTTTAATATTTGTATATTTTAATTTTTCTGACTTACAAGATAGTATAATGTACTGGTAAAGAGTACAAGCTTCAGAATCAGACAGACTGGAGGGATCTGAATCACAGCTCTACTGTAACTCTGCAACTCTACGTAAGTTACTTAGTTTTTAAGCCTCAGGGGCTGGTACATGGTAGTTAATAAATAGTTGCCATTATTTATGTTATTACACTCTCTCTTTGATTATGCCTAGCATTTAGATTGCTTAAGATCTCAAATATTCCCAAATTACACACTTAAAAAATTTTTTCCCCCACCATCTCCGCAATACAGTTTTCAATCAACCTCTCAAGGAATGAAAAGAATCACCAATTTTTCACTAAGAGGTCAATCTGTTTTCAACCTCTTGTGTCGTTTAGAGATCCCACGTGGAGGTAAACACAACTTCTAATAAAGTTTTATCTATTTCTTGATATCCATAAGTAGCATCTTCTAAACGGTAGAAGATGCTTCAAAAAACTGAAAAGGACATGTGATCAAAAACAAAGCAAAATAGAGAATTTCAATATCACCTAACAAGTACTCAATAATCTAAAATAAAGAACTGTCTTATACTGTTGACAAAACATTCCAAAGACCATCCACTAAAGCAAACAAACTTAATTCATATGAAAACTTCCAAAATTCTCATCCATGACTTATTGTCCTTTACTTGTGAACCAAGTTTAGTTCTTGAATATCTTAGACACTAGCAGAATAGAAAGGTAAGATTCACTTCTGGAGAGATATGAATAGTTAATAGCAAAGGATCAAAATACCAAAAATGTCTATAAAAGGATTCTCAACACAGTCTGCCAGAGTAGGTTTTTTCCATAGAAAATACACCAAACTGAATAACACTAGATGATAAGGAAAAGAGAGTAAGTATTATAGAAATTTCCTTTACAACTCAAAAACTATTTCAATTCTATAAAGAAATAGATATCAACAGTTCAGGAAGTACATACATTTCTTTAGAAAGGACAGAGTGGGGGAAAATGTTGCTAAAATCTTAAAAATCATATAAATCAGTTTTTTGGTCATTATTACTAAACATTCATTAACAAATTAACATATTACAACCATTTCTAAATGTTTATTACAAATACTACTTCCTGAATTAAAAAGTAGAACACGGGCCTCCCTGGTGGCGCAAGTGGTTAAGAGTCCGCCTGCCGATGCAGGGGATACGGGTTCGTGCCCCGGTCTGGGAGGATCCCATATGCCGCGGAGCGGCTGGGCCCGTGAACCATGGTCGCTGGGCCTGCGCATCCGGAGCCTGTGCTCCGCAACGGGAGAGGCCACAACAGTGAGAGGCCCACATACCGCAAAAAGAAAAAAAAAAAAAAAAAAGTAGAACACATTACAATGTGGATTTGTTGTAGGAATAACAGAAAAATCACTCCAATATTTAAGAGAATACTACCTTCCATGTCACTGAATTACCTTTCCTGTTTAAGAGCATACTCCAGCATCTTGATCCTCCTCACAAGATCCTTCTTCAAATTTTCTTGACCTTTCCTTTCCCCCTGAAGGAAGGCAATCTGAGCCTGAGTAAGGAAAAGAAAGACAAAACTCAGTTTAGACGAAATAAACTTTTTCAAACTCAGCTGAAGAAAGAACCTTTGGAAGATAAAACAATTAGATGTAAAAACATTTCTTTTTACAGATCTGTCACAAAGTATACAGAAGGGCACTGACTGCAAGTGGGGGAAATGCTTAACTTATTTTTTAAAAAAAGGACATCTATATAAATGTCACTTCAGACTAGGGATGTTACAACACATAGTCCATATCCTCTAAGAGTCTATAATTTAAAACAACCAATATAAGTGCAGACATATACAAAATACAGTACAGTTTGCTCAAGTGTTTGTCTTTTAAGGTATTGAGGGAGATTCTCCTTTATAAAAAGTGAAGATGGAGAACTACCATATGACCCACTATTCCCCTTTTAGGCATTTATCTGAAGAACATGAAAACACTAGTTCAAAACACTAATATGCACCCCCATGTTCATTGCAGCATTATTTATAATAGCCAAGATATGGAAACTAGTTCAGTGTCCATCAATGGATGAATGGATAATGAAGATGTGGTGTACACACACACACACCCTGGAATACTACTCAGCCATAAAAAAAAATGAAATCCTGTCATTTGCAACAACATAGATGGAACGCAAGGATATTATGCTAAGCAAAATAAGTCAGATAAAGACAAATACTGTATGAGTTCACTCATATGTGGAATCTTAAAAAAAATAAAGATGAACAAACAAAACAAAAACAAATTCATAGATACAAAGAAGAGATTAATGGTTACCAGAGGGGAAAAGGGTTGGGGGGGGGCAGGCAACATAGGTCTAAGGCGTCAATTGTATGGTGATGGATGGTAACTGGACTTGTGGCGGTGGTCATTTTGTAGTTTATACAGATGCTGAACTATAGTGCCGTACACCTGAAACTTACATAAATTTTTTTTAAAGAGTGAAGATGGGGAAAGGGGGTAAAGTAGAATCATGAGTTCTTATAATAAGCCTTGTAAAGTAAGAGTTCTCTGAGTTTCACCATCTACTTAAATTTTATGATGGATTCCTTGTCTTGAGAGACTTTATCCTGGACCTCCCCTTCAAATAAGAAATAGCTGCCTTTTCTCAATCTCCACCTTTCACCCCATCCCCATTTAGATTTGATATGCAGGGGGAAAGAAAGTGAAAGCTGGGAAAAGGAAAATCAGAGAAAATGGCCCTCTATAAGTTCCTGGCCCCTCCCAAACATGAGAAAAAGAAAAAAAGAAAAAACCTACATTTTAACATGAAACAAACTGTAAAATTCTAGTCTTCAGTTAGACAAAGGGGATAGGAAAGAGCAGCTCTCCATAATAATTAAAAAGACATTTAGAATTGAAATAATACTTTCCACTTAAGGAATTAAAACTATGTTGCAAATACTAACTTGTTAAAGTAACTCATAACACCACTAGGAGTGTGGGAGGAGATCTACTTAAGGGCCCTCAAAAATAGCTATCAGTTTCACTATTCTCACATTCTTTCCCCTCTCATTTCTATTATATTAACTCAGATAACGTTATTTATATTTCCACAGTGCTTTCCATTTAAGAAAGCAAAAATTTACATTTAATGATGATCTTACCACATCCCTAAGGAACTGTGGATTATCCAACTAAGGTTTAGTGAATGAACCATTAAACTTACTTCTATTTGGTTTAAATGACACTCATTTCTTTTTTTTTCAGTACCATAATAAACACAAAATCCAACTCACCGAGCTTCTTATAACTTTTAGAATGTAGGTACTGTCATGTTTTTGTTCTCATTTCAATGAGCTCTTAAAATTTATATTGCAATTATAAGAAGGATTATTTTTATCTTATTGAAATATTTAAAAACAGGCTCAAGATAGTTCAGTTGTATACACAGAGGAAAAGGCATCAAATATCTACAATATCTGTATTTAATGATCATATAACCTTTTGAAATCGTATGTTCTACAATGAGATCATTATTTTATATAAGCAGAATTAATAATACATGCATTATAAGCTGACAAAAATGAATGTCCTGGGCTTCCCTGGTGGCGCAGTGGTTAAGAGTCCGCCTGCCGATGCAGGGGACACAAGTTCGTGCCCCGGTGCGGGAAGATCCCACATGCCGCGGAGCTGCTAGGCCCATGAGCCATGGCTGCTGAGCCTGCGCGTCCAGAGCCTGTGCTCCGCAACGGGAGAGGCCCGCGTACCGCAAAAAAAAAAAAAAGAATGTCCTGTCAAAAGGATATAACAGGCCACCTTGTTTGGTCAAACAATGTTTTGGCCTAGAAGACAGGCTTCAAAATGGCTGTAATAATTTAATAATTTAATCAGTATAATCATATAACTAAAGTAATAATAAAATTATCAATTTCTTCCTTTCTATACCCTTTGACTAGCTTTCTATTTCTGTCACCATCACTGGTCCTGGGTGATTCTGACACTTCAGCATATAATACTCAAAAGTCTTTACTGCAACTCATTCCCCAGCCTACCAACTACTCCTTATACTTCCAAGACACTTGCTTCCCCATCCTCCTATCAATTCACACAGTGGACTACTTAATTATTTAATAAAAAATAAAAGACCCAGAATTGTTGGAGAGAATAATCACAAAGAAGATGGAGGTGCCTAGAAAAGACAAACAAAAAGGAATAATAGAAATATATGTGATATTCCTTGGTGATCAAAGAATATCTCTGTGACATTTCTGTCACAGATGCATAATGTGAAATCAACCATATGGAAACATCAGGCAAACTAAAATTATGGGGCATTTTACATTAACTTTCTTGTAATCTTCAAAAGCATCAGGTCACAAAAGTCAAGGAAAGACTGTTTCAGACTGAAGGAGATTAAAAAGATATGAAAACCAAATGTAATGCATGATTCTGGACTAGATTTGGCTATAAAAGGATATTATTGGGACAAATGGCAAAATATGAATGGGTCTGAGGACTAGATGGTAGTAATACATCAGTGCTAATTTCCTGATTTTGACAACTGCATGTGGTTACATAGGATAGTACTTGTCTATAGGAGACAAACACTAAAGTATTTGGTGGGTGGCAATGGGCCATCAGGTTGCCTGGCACCTTGCCCTCAAATGGTTCAGAAAAAAAAAATTCTTTGTACTGCCCTTGCAACTTTTCTGTCAATATAAGATTTTTGTTTTTGAAAAAAAACACTATGCCAACTTCCTTAATATGATAAGATACAAACAATTCAATTCAAAGCCAGTATCATGTGTAATAGAGAAACCCGAGTAGTAATGACAATAGGAACAAAACAAGGATGTCTCCACTTCTTACCACAAATATTTAACGTTGCTCTGGAGGTGGTGGCCAATGTCATTAGTCAAGAAAGAATTAAGTTTGGAAAAAATGAAAACACTAATTCAAAAAGATGCATGCACCCTAATGTTCATAGCAACACTGTTCACAACAGTCAAGACGTGGAAGGAACCAAACTGCCCATCAACAAATAAATGGATAAAGAAGATGTGGTGTATATATATATATATATATATATATATATATATATATATATAGAGAGAGAGAGAGAGAGAGAGAGAGAGAGAGAGAGAGAGAGAGAGAGGAGTATTCCATATATATACATACAATGGAATACTACTCAGCCATAAGAAAGAACAACATTCTGCCATTTGCGGCAATATGGATGGACCTGGAAAATATTATGCTTAGGAAAATAAGTCAGACAGAGGAAGACAAATACTGTGTGATATCACTTATATGTGAAATCTAAAAAAATAATACAAACGTATATATATGCAAAACAGAAACAGACTCACAGATATAGAAAGCAAACTTGTGGTTACCAAAGGGGAGAGGGAAGTGGAGAGGGACAGATTAGGGGATTGGGATTAACAGATACAAACTATGTATAAAACAGATAAGCAACAAGAACATATTGTATAGCACAAGGAATTATAGGCATTATCTTGTAATAACTTATATGGAGTATAATCTGTAAAAACACTGGATCACTATGCTGTACACCTAAAAACAATATAATACTGTAAATCAACTATACTTCAATTAAGAAAAAAAGAAAGAAGTTTATAAATAAAAAAGAGAAAATAAAATCATATTATTTGCAAATGATATGACCAGATATCTGGAAAATCCAAGAAAATATAGACTATAAACTATTACAAAAATAGAGGAATTTTAGTAAAGTAACTGCATATAAAAATAATAAATCAAAACCCATGGCTTCTATAAAAACTAGTTAGATGATATAATGAAAGAAAAAATTCCATTTATAATAACAAAAATGATAAGATAATTAGAATAAACCTTACAACAAAAAAATAAGAGCTATACAAAGAATGTTTTAAATGCTACTAAAGAGCACAAAAAATGACTTGAACAAATGAGAAGCAAAACCATGTTCTTAAACAAGAAGATTCTGCATTACAATGATTTTATTTCTCCCTAAATTAATCTTTTAAAATTATGCAAGCCCAATTAAAATACCAGTACAATGTTTTTAGAAAATATCATACATTAAAAAAAATCATACATGAGTCTAAAGTATATATGGAAAAATAAACAAGAATAAAAAAATTATTTTAAAGCTCTAAAATATTTTAAAACATTATGATTTATAGTCACTTAAAAAGTGGTACTGATGTACAAACAGACCTATCTATAGCACAGACAATCCAAAAACAAACCCAAATACATACAGGAATTTAGTATAAACTAAAGGTGACATTGCACATCATTGGGGAAAATGTAAATTATTCAATAAATGTTGATGGGTAGCCATCTAGAAATTATTTCTCACATCAAAACAAATGCCAAAAGGATCAAAAAATTTGAAGGAACCCCAAAGTACTAGAAGAAAAGGTAGAGTTTGTTTTTAATAATCTCAGGGTTAGGAATGTCTTTTTGAAAATAAGACAAAACCCAAAGTCATAAAAGACTAATAAATTTCACCTCAAAAAGAAAATATTTATACATGGTAATTTAAAAGTTGCTGAAAACCTATCATGAGAAATAAGACAGCTCTTTTTTGACAAATATCAAAACAAAATCAGAAAAGTAGTCATATCACAAATCACAAGTTTGCTTTTCTTGATGTATAAAGAGCACCTACAAATTAATAAGGAAAAGATCAAGAACTCAACAGAAAAAAAACACTAAGAACATGTTGACTGAAAGGAAATAAAAAGGCTCAAACACATTAAAAAGATGTTTAATCTCACAAGAGAAATGCCAACTAAAATTGTAATCACATTTCCCCCTTTCCATCAGATTAATAAAGTTCAGTAATTTGATAATATATTGGAGAAAATGTATTCGTATGTTGGCTGTGGTGGTGTCAATCAGTTTCACCACTACTGTGGACAACTTGGCAATATCTATCAACTTTGTAAATGCATATACTCTTTTTATTTAATTATTTATTTATTTTTGGCTGTGTTGAGTCTTTGCTGCTGCATGCGGGCTTTCTCTAGTTGCAGTGAGCAGGGATTACTCTTCGTTGAGGTGCGCGGGCTTCTTACTGCAGTGGCTTCTCTTCTTGCAGAGCACAGGCTCTAGGTGCATGGGCTTCAGTAGTTGTGGCACATGGGCTCAGTAGTTGTGGCTCGCAGGCTTCAGAGCGCAGGCTCAGTAGTCGTGGTGCACAGGCTTAGTTGCTCCGCAGCATGTGGGATCTTCCTGGACCAGGGCTCAAACCTGTGTCCCCTGAATTGGCAGGTGGATTCTTAACCATTGTGCCACCAGGGATGTCTTGGTAAATGCATATACCCTTTACCCAGCAATTCTAATTCTAGACTGTTATCCTTCAAATATATCTGTACATATGTGAAATGATATACTGAAAAAATACAGACAAGAATATATGTATAATCTAAATGTCCACCTACAGAGAACTAGTTAAATAAATTATAAATACAATTGGAAAAAAATTAGGTCCTTAACTAAGACCTACAAGAACAGAGGAAGAAAAAGTCAATTTTTTACATTTTTCCCCCCGGAAGCTCTACTCAGAAAGTTAGAAACAAACATCTTAAAACACATGTTCTTACAGAAGAAAGCTAATTCTTTCTGTAGAAACAACCTGAAAATACCATAGTCCAATGCATATATATGGAATCTAAAAAAAAAAAAAAAAGGTACTGATGAACCTAGTTGCAGGGCAGGAATAAAGATGTAGACATAGAGAATGGACTTGAGGACAGGGGGTGGGAGGGGGAAGCTGGGGCAAAGTGAGAGTAGCATCAACATATATACACTACCGAATGTAAAATAGTTAGCTAGTGGGAAGCAGCAGCATAGAACAGGGAGATCAGCTCGGTGCTTCGTGATGACCTAGAGGGGTGGGATAGGGAGGATGGGAGGGAGCTCAAGACGGAGGGGATATGGGGACATATGCATGCATATGGCTGATTCACTTTGGTGTACAACAGAAACTAACACAGTACTGTGAAATAATTATACTCCAATAAAGATCTATTAAAAAAAAATAACAACCTGAGTCTAAAACACAGTAGTTGGTATAAATCCTTTTTTTTGAGAATAAAGATTAAGTCCCAGGTACAGATTCTCCTAATATGGCAGGATACTGTTTTCTGAATTGGACTGTTTAATTGCAAAGGCAGAGGAGGGGGGTGGACAGAAGGGAAGAAAAGACTGAAAGGAAGAATAAAAGGGTAGGAAGAAAGAAGAATAGAAATAAAGAAAGAAAAGAAGAAAAATAGAAGGAAAAGTGGGATACATCTATAGAAAGGGATACTACGCAGTTGTTACAAAGGAGATAGCTCTAAATATATTGATAATGATATTTAAGATAGATTAAGTGAAAAAAGAAGACAGACATTTCATGTAGTTTGTAACCATTTAGTTTTTGAAAAAAAAAAGGTAAACATACCATTATGCTTCTGTGCATAGGTAATAACTCTGGAATGATTCAGAAGTATGTAGTAAATGTGAATGTCTCCAAAGAAAGCAACTGGGTGGCTGAGAGGGAGAGGAACAGGAGTTAAATCTACCTTTAAATGTACATGTCGCCCTTTATACCTGCTGAATGCTGTACCATAGGCATGTTGCTACACATAAAAGTCTCTTAACTGAAGAATTTAAAGACTTAAAGCCAAACAAAACTCGTTCACCACATATGGCACTATAAGCCACCAGTTTGTAGACCCTGTCTTGGATGTTTCAATCCAAATTCATTATTTCTACAAGGGAGAAAAAAGAAGCTCCAAGAGATTAAATGGTGTATCCCTAAAGGGGACAGCATTCTCACAAATGAACTAAGGTGATAGTCCAAGACCATGAATGAATCACCACTTAGAAACTCAAGGCACACACCCAATGTAATGGGGGTATTAGCAACAAGGACATGACAGAAAATACATGGCCGAAAAGGCTCCTTAAAAGTTCTCCCTGAACATTACCACAACAAAATTCCTTCTGAAATAAAACAGACAGGTCTTTAGTTACCAAATATATTCCTAGCCTCCAGTATTAACCAGTAATATGGAATAGTGATGAATTCAGCTATTTACTTTTTTCTTTTATTGGTATACTTCTCCATGAAGCTACAATTTGACCACTTCTTTTTAGAAAACTTGTGTCAGCCTACACTGTCACCTCAACATTCTCACAGATTAAAGTCTCCTAAACTTTCTAGGGTTCCAGGAACAAAAGTGAGATTGAGACATACAACTGAAATCTTAAGAAAAAATTAGAAAAACTAAAGATTCAATCTGATCAAGTAGATAAGGTATGAAAATAGCTTTTAAGTATTACAAAAAAATATTTTTAAAATTTTAAGTCATCATTTATCTCTACTAGTAAAGTTAATGGTGATGGCACATATTTTTGAAAAGAAAAGTTTGGAATTATCTTCAAGGAAAATAAATGTTAAAAATTCCGTAAGTTTTTTATATTATATACCTAAATTTAGGCCTCCAATTTCCTAACCATTAGAAATAAAAAAAGATGAAAACAATAGTAACTAGATATTTTACATTTTAAGCCTACATGGTAAACAGGAAATTTATTTACCTTTATTATTTTCAATTCTAACTTATCAAAAGGATATATATAAGGAATGTAAGTCTGCTATATCTAAGCAGGTTTACCTGCAAACATGGGAATATCTAATAATTAAATTATTTTAAATGTATCATTTAGTTTTTTGAAACCATTTAAACTATCTTGTACTTTAAAATTTTAAAGGGTTAAAATTTTAAACGAAAATCACTGAAAAGGACATTCACAGAAAGATAGACAAGATGAAAAGGCAGAGGGCTATATACCAGATGAAGGAACAAGATAAAACCCCAGAAAAACAACTAAATGAAATGGAGATAGGCAATCTTCCAGAAAAAGAATTCAGAATAATAGAATTCAGAATAATGATAGTGAAGATGATACAGGACCTCGGAAAAAGAATGGAGGCAAAGATCGAGAAGATGCAAGAAATGTTTAACAAAGACCTAGAAGAATTAAAGAAGAAATAAACAGAGATGAACAATACAATAACTGAAATGAAATATACACTAGAAGGAATCAATAGCAGAATAACTGAGGCAGAACAGATAAGTGACCTGGAAGACAGAATGGTGGAATTCACTGCTGCAGAACAGAATAAAGAAAAAAGAATGAAAAGAAATGAAGACAGCCTAAGAGACCTCTAGGACAATATTAAACGCAACAACATTCACATTATAGGTGTCCCAGAAGGAGAAGAGAGAGAGAAAGGACTTGAGAAAATATTTGAAGAGATTATAGTTGAAAAACTTCCCTAACATGGGAAAGGAAATAGTCACCCAAATCCAGGAAGTGCAGCGAGACCCATACAGGATAAACCCAAGGAGAAACACGCCAAAACACATGGTAATCAAATTGGCAAAAATTAAAGACAAAGAAAAATTACTGAAAGCAAGGGAAAAATGACAAATAACATATAAGGGAACTCCCATAATGTTAACAGCTGGTTTCTCAGCAGAAATTCTACAAGCCAGAAGGGAGTGGCATGATATACTTAAAGTGATGAAAGGGAAGAACCTACAACCCAGATTACTCTACCCAGCAAGGATCTCATTCAGATTCGATGCAGAAATCAAAAGCTTTACAGACAAGCAAAAGCTAAGAGAATTCAGCACCACCAAACCACCTCTACGACAAATGCTAAAGGAACTTCTCTAAGTGGGAAACAAAAGAGAGAAAAGGACCTACAAAAACAAACCCAAAACAATTAAGAAAAGGGTAATAGGAACATACATATCAATAATTACCTTAAATATGAATGCACTAAATGCTCCAACCAAAAGACACAGGCTGGCTGAATGGATACAAAAACAAGACCCATATATATGCTGTCTACAAGAGACCCACTTCAGACTTAGGGACACATACGGACTGAAAGTGAGGGGATGGATAAAGATATCCCATGCAAATGGAAATCAAAAGAAAGCTGGAGGAGCAATACTCATATCAGATAAAATAGGCTTTAAAATAAGGTGTTATAAGAGACAAGGAAGGACACTACATAATGATCAAGGGATCAATCCAAGAAGAAGATATAACAATTATAAATATATATGCACCCAACATAGGAGCACCTCAATACATAAGGCAACTGCTAACAGCTATAAAAGAGGAAATCGACAGTAACACAATAATAGTGGGGGATATTAACACCTCACTTACACCAATGGACAGATCATCCAAAATGAAAATGAATAAGGAAACAGAAGCTTTAAATGACACAAGAGACCAGATAGATTTAATTGATATTTATAGGACATTCCATCCCAAAACAGCAGATTACACTTTCTTCTCAAGTGCGCATGGAACATTCTCCAGGATAGATCACATCTTGGGTCACAAATCAAGCCTCAGTAAATTTAAGAAAATTGAAATCATATCAAGCATCTTTTCTGACCACGACACTATGAGATTAGAAATCAATTACAGGGAAAAAACCGTAAAGAACACAAACACATGGAGGCTAAACAGTATCTTACTAAATAACCAAGAGATCACTGAAGAAATCAAAGAGGAAATCAGAAAATACCTAGAGCCAAATGACAATGAAAACACAACAATCCAAAACCTTTGGGATGCAGCAAAAGCAGTTCTAAGAGGGAAGTTTATAGCTATACAAGCCTACCTCAAGAAACAAGAAAAATCTCAAATAAACAATCTAACATTACACCTAAAGGAACTAAAGAAGACAAACAAAGCTCAAAGTTAGCAGAAGGAAAGAAATCATAAAGATCAGAGCAGAAATAAATGAAATAGAGACAAAGAAAACAATAGAAAAGATCAATAAAACTAAAAGCTGTTTCTTTGAGAAGATAAGCAAAATTGATAAACGTTTAGCCAGACTCATCAAGAAAAAGAGGGAGAGGACTCAAATCAATAAAATTAGAAATGAAAAAGGAGAAGTTACAACAGACACTGCAGAAATACAAAGCATCCTAAGAGACTACTACAAGCAATTCTATGCCAATAAAATGGACAACCTGGAAGAAATGGACAAATTCTTAGAAAGGTATAACCTTCCAAGATGGAACCACAAAGAAACAGAAAATATGAACAGACCAATCACAAATAATGAAATTGAAACTGTGATTAAAAATCTTCCAACAAACAAAAGTCCAGGACCAGATGGCTTCACAGGTGAATTCTATCAAACATTTAGAGAAGAGCTAACACCCATCCTTCTCAAACTCTTCCAAAAAATTGCAGAGGAAGGAAAACTCCCAAACTCATTCTATGAGGCCACCATCACCCTGATAGTAAAACCAGATAAAGATACTTCAAAAAAAGAAAATTACAGACCAATATCACTGAAGAATATAGATGCAAAAATCCTCAACAAAACACTAACAAACAAAATCACTGAAAAGTATATTCAAAAAGAAAAGTACATAAAATGTTAGTCTGGGTTGGATATTTTTCAGTTGTTTTTCTGTCATCTGCTATGGGAGAGAATGAGCACTCACTTTTACAAAGATCTATAATAAAGTGCCAGAAAACAACTAATTTAAGGTTCTGTCAATTGAGCACAAACTCACAAATAACAAGAGAAATCCATGAAAAGTAAAAGTCAATAAAATAGTTTACTTAACCTAAAGAAGAGCATACAGTGAAATTTCAATTATCTGCTTTATATCTTAATGTCTTCTATAAACTATACCTATTTCCTCTGAAAAGCTTTGGATTACATTATTCTCTTGCATCTAGGCTGCTAGTTGTTTTTCTCTGGGCACACAATCATTGCCTCTAGCTAGCCCTCTGTCCTAAAGACAGTGTCTTCACTTGGCAGCATCAAACTTCAGCATCAGAATCACCTAGAGGGGCTTCCCTGGTGGCTCAGTGGTTGAGAATCTGTCTGCCAATGCAGGGGACACGACTTCCAGCCCTGGTCCAGGAAGATCCCACATGCTGTGGAGCAACTAAGCCCGTGCACCACAACTACTGAGCCTGCGCTCTAGAGCCATGAGCCACAACTACTGAGCACACGTGCCACAACGACTGAAGCCTACGCACCTAGAGCCCATGCTCCGCAACAAAGACAAGCCACTGCAATGAGAAGCCTGCTCACTGCAACAAAGAGTAGCCCCTGCTCGCCGCAACTAGAGAAAGCCTGCGCGCAGCAGTGAAGACCCAACACAGCCAAAAATAAATAAACAAATATATAAATAAATTTATAAAAAAAATTGTGTGTGTATTTTTAATTAAACTTTCCATTTGGTTCTTTTTTTAAAACTACCCTATGACCACATTTTTAAATTATTTATTTATTTTATTTATTTATTTTGGCTGTGTTGGGTCTTCGTTGCTGCATGCGGGCTTTCTCTAGCAGCAGACCCAATGCAGCCATAAATAAATAGATAACATAACATAACATAACATAACATAACATAACATAACATAACATAACAAGACAGAATAGCTCCTTGCCAAGGAGCATTAAATAACTTTTTTAAAGATATAAACCCACAAGATCAAAGTGAACATACAGAGGCAACAGGGGTCAAGGGATGATAAATATTTAGAAGGTGGAAAACAGATGAAGAAAGAGTACTAACTCAGCAGCTCAGAAACCTAAGTACCTGCAGAGGGAGTTCAATGAGAAGCTAGTAGATTTCCCTCAAAGCACCTTGAAAAGCTCAGAAATAAAGAGGTATGAGATTCACAGATGGGGCAGGTGTGTCACAGGGCTTAAAACAGGGGGGAAGGTTAAAAGTATATGAAGTGCAGTCAAACCTACAGGAACCCACCTCTACTCCCTGAAATAAAACAACTACTTCTAACCCACCTCCCCAAGATACTAGACATTTAGCCTCTGAAGAAATGTAAACAGAAAGGTCTTGACTCAGAATGCCAGGAATAGTAGAGGGCAAGAATGAGGCAGTGACAAAAAGAACAAAACAAAACAGGATGACTAAGTGAAAGCTTTAAAAGGTAAGATCTATAATCTACTTCTCTAGCCAGGTTCCATCTACCTCTGCAGCTAGGCTCTCTCTCCAAGGCAGATGATTAGAATACCATTTTCTAGAAAACTGAATAAACTCAGAGAAAAAAACTTAAATGCCATTTAAGTATGACATTCAGGGGTCTTTCAACAAAAAAACCATTTCACCTAAATCAGATCATCCTTCAGTGAAGGCCTGATCATCCTGTAGTGAAGCCTCCATGTCAGACAGCTAGTCTAGAAATAGAGGACTTCCCACCAGTTTATGAGTGCCACACTCTTAAAAATGGTCGACCTTGACATTTGAGAAAAGGCTCCATGCAATAAGATATAGAGACAAAAACATGAGGATTAAAAGGAACACAGGGGCTTCCCTGGTGTCGCAGTGGTTAAGAATCCGCCTGCCACTGCAGGGGACACGGGTTCAAGCCCTGGTCCGGGAATATCCCACATGCCGCAGAGCAACTAAGCCCGTGCACCACAACTACTGAGCCTGCACTCTAGAGCCCGCAAACCACAACTAAAGAAGCCCACATGCCACAACTACTGAAGCCTGCGCACCTAGAGCCCATGCTCTGCAACAAGAGAAGCCACCGCAATGAGAAGCCCTTGCACCACAACGAAGAGTAGCCCCTGCTCGCCGCAACTAGAGAAAGCCCGCGCACAGCAATGAAGACCCAACGCAGCCAATAAATAAATAAATAAATAAATAAATAAATAAATAAATAAAATCCACCCACCCATTTATTCCGTGCTTATCATGTAACGAAACTGTGCTGGGGTGGACACAGTCCACGACAGACATAGTCCATTTTTTAACAGAGCTTATAATCTACATAAAATACTGTTTTTTTTAAGGAGTAGTTTTTTATATTCTTTTTTTTTTTTTTTTTTTTTTTTTGCATTACGCGGGCCTCTCACTGCTGTGGCCTCTCCTGTTGCGGAGCACAGGCTCCGGACGCTCAGGCTCAGCGGCCATGGCTCACGGGCCCAGCCACTCCGCGGCACATGGGATCTTCCTGGACCGGGGCACGAACCCGTGTCCCCTGCATCGGCAGGCGGACTCTCAACCACTGCGCCACCAGGGAAGCCCTATTCTTATAAATATAGCATAAGCCTTTATAACTTCTGAAGAAATTATTATAATCAGAGTTAAGATACATGTAGTAAACTATTCAACTGCAAGACATTTTGCATAATGATATATGTGTGATAAGATATGCTACAAAGGAAAAGTAATAGAAAATATAAATGAAAGAAATAACTTAAAAAAAAATCTACCTTTAAAGAAAGGTCAATATTAATCAACACAATAACCAGATTCAACTTAAAAACAAATGAGACTGATGAAGAGCCATGAGACTTATAAAGATGATAAATCACTACATGGAAAACTGAAGAGCCTAAATAGTAATAAGAAATACAAATTATAACAGTTTTAAATATTAACAACTGGTAAAGCTGGGTGAAGATTTTTGTGTACTCTTTGTGGAACTTTCCTATAAGTTTGAATTTTTTTTTAAGTTTTGTCCCATAAATTTTTTAAAAAGTTTTATCCCTGATGTATCCCATATATACCTGTTAAATTAAAAAGGTAAATTAAGTGATAAAACCCAATGTTCACAAGCAGATGAATTACAGATATATCTTTATATGGATGGTGGCAATGCAAATTAATTAAATTTCTTTTGCAAAACGGAGCTGACAAAGCTACCCACATACTCTATGATTTGGCAATTTTGCTTTTAGATATACAAAAGAACACCAGCCCTTTCCTCCACACTGTCCAAACAAAAAGTAATGTGCAAAGCTATTCAGATACACTCTAATTTTGCTTTTATTTATGTCATTTGAATTATTTCCTTCTAATTTCCCCTTCAATCCATTTCTCTACGTAGATGGAATCATGGTGCAAAATTTTATAGCTTACTTTTTGTCATGAAAACACTTTCCGTGTTATTACTGTCTTTATACCATCATTTTTATTGGGTTTATTATACAACTTCAAGTAAATTTACCATAACTTATTTAACCATTGTAGCAGATCTTGTGGAATGGCTATTCAAAACACACATTCCTAATCCCTTTTTTACCCAGCTTGTAACTTCCCACTATAGAATCTGGAAAGCCAAATGACTGCTTTCCTAGATTCTGTTATAGTCACGCATATCCAAGTAACCAATGAGATGTCTGCTGGGGATGGAAAGAAGGTACTTCTGGGGAAAGTTTATCATTCACTGATAAAGGAGACTCACTCCAAAACAAACAAACAAACAAAAAACCACAAACAAACCTTTTTGCTGCTTTTCACTGTGGTCTTGATGTCTCTAACTATAGCACTCTTGTAATCACAATGTAACAAGAAGGAAGACAATAAGCCCACACCCTGAGGGTGAAAGATGGCAGAGGAGAAAAAGTTTATGTCCTCACTGAGCAACTGTACCAGTTTATGTCAGATAAAAGGACTACCCACCACCAGACTTGTGAGAAACATGATCTTTAGTTGTTATGTCACTGTTAACAGGGTTTACCCGCAGCCAAAAGCATTCCTAAATGATACTAATTTCACTACACTTTAACATTTATATTATAATTTTTCACTATTACAAAATAAATTGCCAATGATGATCTTCATGTATACACTTTTTTTTTTTTTTTTTTTGCCGTACGCAGGCCTCTCACTGTTGTGGCTCTCCCATTGTGGAGCACAGGCTCCAGACGCGCAGGCTCAGTGGCCATGGTTCACAGGCCCAGCCACTCCGCAGCATGTGGGATCTTCACGGACAGGGGCATGAACCCGTGTCCCCTGCATCGGTAGGCGGACTCTCAACCACTGCGCCACCAGGGAAGCCCCATGTATACACATTTTTAAGGTAATTTTTTGTTTACTTCTCTGGGATAGACTACGACAAATAGAATTACTAGGTCAAAGTATAACTGTTTCCTTATAGATACCAACCAGTTGACAATACAAACAACAGTGTATGACAGTAAAGTTTAATACATCTTCCCTAGCATTGAGTGTTATCATTGATTTTAAAAAATTCATAGACAGGGACTTTCCTGATGGCACAGTGGTTAGGAATCTGCCTGCCAGTGCAGGGGACGTGGGTTTGAGCACTGGTGCAGGAAGATCCCACATGCTGTGGAGCAACTAGGCCCGTGCACCACGACTACTGAGCCTGCGCTCTAGAGCCAGCAAGCCACAACTACTGAAGGCCACATGCCTAGAGCCCATGCTCCGCAACAAGACAAGCCACCGCAATGAGAAGCCCACACACTGCAACTAGAGAAAGGCTGTGCGCAGCAACGAAGACCCAATGCAGCAAGAAAGGAAGGAAGGAAGGAAGGAAGGAAGATTCATAGACAGAAAAGGGTACCTCATTGCTTTAATGTATATTTCTTTGACGAGAATTATTAATACGGACCATTTTGCCATATGTTGACCACTGTCCTATAACAAAGCCATCCAAACTCATAAAGAGATCAGTTTGATAAGCTATATCTTGTTTGCTTTTTAAAAATATTCCTCCTTATTAAAAATACTGTAAAATGGAAAAAAAATTCAAACTATATATAAAGATATACAGGAACAACCAACAGATCACTCCTTTACCCCCATTTCATTACCTAGAGATAACCAATGTGAACAGTTTGCTGAAGTCCCTTCTGAACTTTCCTGTATGCAGAAGTAGAAAGATAAGCAAAAATAACATCTGTTTTGGCTACATAATTACTAAAAATAAGTATAAGGACTTATACACATATGAAAATATATAAAATTAATAAATCGAACTTTTATTGAGCTCTTCCTGTTATATTGCTCTGAATAAGTGTTTTATAACTCATTTCATTGTCACACAAACAAAAACAAAAGTTAAAATAACTATGTACAAACCCATCATATTTAAAACATAAATGTGTACACTAACAGAGATCTGAAGAAAACATAGATGCTAGAGTTAAGTTTTTATTAAGACATTTTGCCTTATATGTAAATAATATACAAAGGCAATAAGAATATAATGAAAAGAGCTTGTAAGGAAGGAGGGTAAGACTGAAATATAAGTTTATATGTTACTGATTTTACTGTTAAGGTGGGCATTCCATGTAGGTGGTAGGTAACACAAGGCTGGAGTTTCCAGACTAGAAATATATTTGGTAATCTTGGTTTTCATATACACACAAAACCATAACATTTCCCAAAACAATTAAAGGAGCTATAAGAGTGTGTGTATATATATTCCTTTTATTAATTTTTAAAAATAAGATCCAGAAAAGATGCCTTTTTAAAATTAAATCCATTACATAAAACAATGCCTGTTATTTTAAGTGATGTTCCTAATATAAATACAAATCCAATGACTTCATCTTAGCCTACTTTACAAGTATTAGATTTATTTAGCTTTAATAAATAAAACTATCATTCTGTTTCCTGTTAAAATTGTGACACTAATCTGAAAAATTACCAAAAATAAATTATAGGAAAAAAGAAAACTAATCCTACTTGTGACTACAGATAGAAGATAATCTCAATAAATGAAGAGATGGACATTCCATGCTCTTACAAAGGACATAAACAAGCAAATTAGAGAAAAGGAAATCCAAAAGGCTAACAAATTTAGGAAGAGATGCTTAATCTCAGTGATAACCAGAAAAATACAAATTAATATAAATAGGAGATATAACTTCACATTTATCAGACTAGCAAGAACTAGAACTCTAGATAATGCCAAGTGTTAACAGCAATATGCGATCATGCACTGCTAGTGGAAACGTAGACAAGGGCAATCAGTCTGGAAACCAATCAGCAAATTACTTAAATTAAGTCTACATATACCCAACAAACCAGTAATTCCATTACCCATTAATATGTCACAGAAATTCTCAAACAGTTAAAAGTAATGGCTTTCATGTCCATAACATATCACAGATGTTTTTAAAAAGTAAGAGAAAATTATACAATTTGATTTTTGTAAATTAAAAAATACATGCACAGGAAAAACAATAATATTTTACAAAGATACATAAAAAAATGGAAGGAGAATATGAGAGGAATGGAGATAAAAATGGACAAGTAAATTAAAGAAGAGAGGGACTGGGTACAGACCAATAATAATGTGCAACGAATTGAAAAGTATGAGAACTCAACCCTCTGCACCTGAGTTCAAAGCAAGATTACCAAAAATAATGACTTTAAGAATACAGAAGCAAAAATCCTAAATTCTAAATAAAATATAAACAAATCAAATACATCAGTATATCAAAAGGAAAAATACTCCACAACCAGGCTTATGCCATTAGTAAGATAAGTGAGAAAAAATAACATATTATCTTAGGAGATGCAAAAAATCAATTAACAGAATTTATTATCTATTTCTGTTAACAACTCCTAGAAAACTAAGAAGAAACTTCCTTAACATGCTAAATAGTAATTTTTATTTTTTATAAATTTATTTATTTATTTTTGGCTGCATTGGGTCTTCGTTGCTGCACGCGGGCTTTCTCTAATTGCAGTGAGTGGGGGCTACTCTTTGTTGCGGTGCGCGGGCTTCTCATTGCAGTGGCTCTTCTTGTTGCCGAGCACAGGCTCTAGGCATGCGGGCTTCAGTAGTTGTGGCACACGGGCTCAGTAGTTGTGGCTCGCAGGCTCTAGAACACAGGTTCAGTAGCTGTGGCACACAGGCTTAGCTGCTCTGAGGCATGTGGGATCTTCCCAGACCAGGGCTTGAACCCCTGTCCCCCACATTGGCAGGCAGATTCTCAACCACTGCACCACCAGAGAAGCCCTAGATAGTAATTTTTAGAAACCACTAACAAATACCACAACTTAACAGTTACACAGTTTCCATTTAATTTTTTTTAAAGTTTTTTTTTTTTTTTTTTTTTTTTTTTTTGCAGTATGTGGGCCTCTCACTGTTGTGGCCTCTCCCGTTGCGGAGCACAGGCTCCGGACACGCAGGCTCAACGGCCATGGCTCATGGGCCAAGCCGCTCCGCAGCATGTGGGATCCTCCCAGACCGGGGCACGAACCCGTGTCCCCTGCATCGGCAGGCGGACTCTCAACCACTGCGCCACCAGGGAAGCCCTAAAGTTTTTTTTTTAAAGGAACAAAAGGAGACTCTCCAGCACCACTATCATAATATAAGGTTCTGGGATTGATAACCAGTACTGGAAAAAAGGAGAAATAAATATTGGAAATAATTACACTTGGCTTTTCTAGCTAAAATAACCAAACATTAGAAAGAATAAGGTATTTCTGCAAGGTAACTAGATGACTTTGCACACATAAGCACAGCTTTCCCACATATTGGAAATAACCAGTTAGAAATGTAATGGAAAAAGAATCCCACTCACAAAAGTAATAAAACCTATAAATTCTTAAGTTTATTCCTAGGTATTTTAAGTACAGGATATCTCTGCTTAAGGAAAGAGAGAAATCTTAGTTGGAAAAACTTAAAATGTAAAGATGCAATTATTGCCAAGGCAAATGTGAGTTCAATAAAAAACCCAACTGTGTGTGTTTACATGTGTATATACATAAAATTCTGGAGGGACACACATTAGATTGTTAGTAGAATATATGTCTAAACAGATTTGTGACAAGGATTGGAGAGGAAGGAGTACTATCTACTTTTTATATTTCTATATATTTCTTGTGGTTTGAAAATACAGCTATTCTTATTTTATTTATTTATTTTTTAAATTTTATTTACTTATTTATTTTATTTTTGGCTGCGTTGGGTCCTCGTTGCCGTGCGCGGGCTTTCTCTAGTTGTGGCAAGCGGGGGCTACTCTTCATTGCGGTGCGCGGGCTTCTCACTGTGGTGGCTTCTCTTGTTGCAGAGCACGGGCTCTAGGCGCACGGGCTTCAGTAGCTGTGGCTCACAGGCTCTAGAGCGCAGGCTCAGTAGTTGTGACTCACGGGCTTAGTTGCTCCGCGGCATGTGGGATCTTCCCGGGCCAGGGCTCGAACCCGTGTCCCTTGCATTAGCAGGCAGATTCTTAACCACTGCGCCACCAGCCAGGCAAGTCCCTAGCTCTTCTTATTTTAAATAAATCATTTCTTCTGACAAAGATTCTCTCCTTGACAAAACTTTAGTCAGGCTTCTCTGAGTTCTCTCTTCTATTAGACCCAATCTTTGGATTTCCATGGCCATCTTTACGTTGCCCAATTTTATCAAAAATCTTACTAAATCGGGGCTTCCCCGGCGGCGTAGTGGTTGAGAGTCTGCCTGCCAATGCAGCGGACACGGGTTTGAGCCCTGGTCTGGGAAGATCCCACATGCCGCGGAGCAACTAGGCCGGTGAGCCACAACTACTGAGCCTGCGCGTCTGGAGCCTGTGCTCCGCAGCAAGAGAGGCCGCGACAGTGAAAGGCCCACACACCGCGATGAAGAGTGGCCCCCACTCACCGCAACTAGAGAAAGCCCTCGCACAGAAACGAAGACCCAACACACCATAAATAAATAAATAAATAAATAAATAAAAATTAAAAAAAAAGAATCTTACTAAATCAGTTTAGCAAGAACCCATCCCCTCCAATATCTGACCAACCTCATTATCAATCAAATTCCTCATCCCCACCATCCCCTGGGTGATATCTGATCACACTGGCCTGCCTTCAGCAAGAATCCTGTCAGGTCAGTTTAGTCAGAAACCCCCCTGATCCCTGATGTTCTTCTTCGTAATTTCCGTCCACCTACCGCCCCACCCTGCCCCGCAACACACATGCGCACACACACCCTCCTCACTGGCCACATATCCCACCTTTCCTTGTTGTACTCGGGATTGAGCCCAGTTCCATATTAAGGTCTCTTTCCCTCTACCTCAATGGTTCCTGATCAAAATCTGCTTTTACCATTTTAACCGCTGTCCAGCTCTGGTTTTCTTTAAAACTGCTAAATGTAAAATTTAGACAGTTTCTAAAAATAAAATCTAAATTTAACTCTGAATTTTAAATAAGGACTCAAATTGTTTCTTTTTTGTAAAAAAATTAGTTGTTTCTAGTCAATGTTTCATGCTCTAAATCTCTTCTCTAGTTCATGTTATAGCAAGTTTACAAAAACATTGCTTAAAAAAAAATCAATATAAGTAGATTCCTTAACTAGGGAAGTCAAGTTTTGTTAAAACAAGCTTTTATTAACAACTACCTGACTTTGAATTATCATAATACGTTAATTTTCTGATTTTAAAAAAACGAATATAAGGGACTTCCCTGGTGATCCAATGGTTAAGACTCTGTGCTTCTACTGTAGGGGGCACGGGTTCAATCCCTGATCAGAGAAATAAGATCCCACACGCTGCATGGTGTGGCCAAAAAACAAACAAACAACAACAAAAAACTAATATAAAAAATTAGGTTAAAATGTCAAGAGTAACAATCTTTACTCAGTCTGAAAAGCAAACAAAAGAGAACACAAAGTAGGTAAAATAGGGAAGACTCATAGACATATATAAAAAATATTTGATATAAATTAAATCATTTAAGCTTTGAAGTATATTGAATCTAAAAGATCAATAAATTCCTGCTTTCACTTTCCAAAAAAGTCAGTGAACATAACTTAATTTTTCCTGATAACTCAGGGCCATACTATATACATCAACTATTGAACTGTATGGTACAAAACTTCAGTGTTCTCTGATGTGATGTGAAATTCCTACTCCCGGTTCTCTCACTAATCTGTGTAACTTATTAAAGTTATTTAACTGCTCTGAGCCTCAGTTCCATCAACCATAAAATGAAACAGTTTAACATTCTTTACTTCTATAAAACCAAAGATGACATGTGTGAAAAACAGAACTGAATAAGTACTGATCCCAAGATGAAGAATATTCTTTTTAAAAGGATTTCTATTTGCTTGCATTCTACTTATTTGCATCCTTTTCATGGGAGACTAATGGTATACAATTGAGTTAATGTTTTCCAAGGCAGTATTAATTTGGCTAATTTTTTTAAAATTTATTATTGAATCCAAGACAACAGCCACCTTCCAAAAGATATCCTCATCCTACAGAATAATCATCCTCTTCTCTAAAGTTATCTGTGTTTTGGTCAGCAGTAAGGCAGCAGGGGAAGGAAAGGGGGCTCTGCATTATTAGTCCAGGAGCTCCTTCCTGCAAATTTGAACTCAATTCTAACATCGTCATTATTAACATGTACTGTGATAGGTGCTAGAAAAAAAAATTTTTTTTAATTGGGTTCAGAGGAAGTTGCTAAAGCTCCAAGAGGAAAGGTACTGTTTCTGCTATTGACTGCTATATCCCCAAGCCCCAGAAGTCACTTGCATGTTTCAGATACCCAATAAATATCTGTTAAATTAAGTGAACAGATTCTTAAAAAGGAAACAGTATAAGGTAACACAGCCTAAGTGCCAAATGACACAGCAAGTACACTTGACCCTTGAACAACAGGGGGTTAGGGGCATCTCCCCTCCGTGTAATCGAAAATCCTTGTATAGCTTATAGTTGGCCCTCCATACTGGCAGTTCCTGTACATCCGTGGTTCCTCAGCAGCGGATTCAGCCAACCTCGGATGGTGTAGTACTGTAGTATTTACTATTGAAAAAAATCTGCGTATAAGTAGACCTACACAGTTCAAAGTCGTGTTGTTCAAGGATCAACTGTACTAAAAAAGGAACAACCACTAAAAACTAAGGGTATCTAAAAACTCTTCATGTTGGAAATGGGACTTAAGCTAAATCTGAATAAAGAATCCATAAATCTGAAAGAGTAATACAAACTATGAGGCGGTGGAGGGACATTCCAGAATGCAAACCCTTTTGAGCAATGGTTTAAAGAAAAAAAAAAGAAAAAGTAGACATGGCTTATGCGCAAAGCAAGATTACACTATTTTGGTTTGGAAAGACCAAATAGGTAGGAAATATAAACAGCCTAATTATGGAGAGATTTGAAATCTTCTACAGGAAAAAATGAAAAATAAAAAAAGAATGTCTTGAACAAATCAATATTTTTAGAAGGTTGAGAGGCAATATTGTGCAGAATGCCTTGGCCAAAGGACAGACCAGAGGTAAAAAATCAGGAAGGTCCCTTGCTGCAGTCACCCAGATATGAGGTGATGAGGGTCTGAACCAGGGTAACAACAGTATTAGGAATTAAATAATTGAAAATGGATTTAGGGACTTCCCTGGCAGTCCAGTGGTTTAGATTCCAGGCTTCGATTGCAAGGGGCACGGGTTCGATCACTGGTCAGGGAACTAAGATCCTGCGTGCTGTGTGGTGCAAACACAAAATAAATAAATAAAATTTAAAATTAATTAATTAAATGGATTTAAAACTACACAGAGTTTATAAAATCAGATGTGTGGCTGGGAGAGTGAAGACAAGAGAGTACAGTGTTCAGTGAAAGCTGAATCTAGGTTTTTAGACAAGGTAAATGAGAGGTTGGGTATGGGGAGGAAGGTCAAGTTGGTTTGGGAGAAGGATTTTAGAAAGTACGATTGAGTTTCAAGTGATAAGTCATCCAGGTGAAGATTTTAGCAAGAAATTAGACATGTAGAATTGTAACTGTGTAAAGTACCAGGACTAACTAAAGATATAATTTTATGAGCCATCTAAACAAAAGCAATCAACTGGAGTGAGAGGACTTAAAGTGTAACTACTGACGGGAATTCCCTGGCGGTCCAGTGGTTAGGACACCACACTTTTACTGCCAAGGGTGTGAGTTCAATCCCTGGTCGGGGAACTAAGATCCCACAAGCCACGTGGCATGAAAAATAATAATAATAATAAAATAAAATTATTTTTTTAAAGTGTAACTACTGGAAAAAAGAGTATAATCTGGTGAACAATTATCTGACTGGAGAACGGGAAGCAAGATCATAAGAGACTGAGAAATGAATAACCCAAAAAAGAGAAAGAGAACAAAGAAGCTGAGAGAGAGAAAGATGAGATTAGTATAAAACTGAAGGGAGTAAATGTGGCCTGTACAGAGAAATGAAAGAGAATAAGGAATAGGGGGACCGTACTAATGGATAAGAGCTAAGAAGGGGGTTCCTTTTGTTGTTACTACTGGTTGGTTGGTTTTTAAATAGGAAAAACTAAAATGGCATTGGCAAAGTGGATATTACCATAGGTATGATGGACTCAGCTCTACCAGAAGTTAAGTATCACTGCTTGATTATAAGCTCTGTGTGAGCTGGAACCATATCTGCCTGTTCTCCATGGTGTCTCCAAAGCGTAGGAGGAATGCCAGGTATTCAATAAGTGCCTAGGGGGCCTCCCTGGTGGCGCAAGTGGTTGAGAGTCCGCCTGCCGATGCAGGGGATACGGGTTCGTGCCCCGGTCTGGGAGGATCCCATATGCCGCGGAGCGGCTGGGCCCGTGAGCCATGGCCGCTGAGCCTGCGCGTCCGGAGCCTGCGCGTCCGGAGCCTGTGCTCCGCAGCGGGGGAGGCCACAACAGTGAGAGGCCCGCATACTGAAAAAAAAAAAAAAAAAAAAAAAAAAAAAAAAAGTGCCTAGGGTTCCAACCAAAAACCTTGCAAGCAAAAGCATAATTTTTTTTTAATCCACAACAAATTTTCTATGAGCTTTTGGCAACTTTGGTATTTTCATATTTTAGTCTCTTTGTGCTCATTCTCACTTAGTTGGCTAGCTACATGGATCCGAAAGGCTAAACTTTAATTTCTGATGAAAAGGTGCAGGCTTAGTGATAAGGAAATCGGAACTTTTCATTCTGAATTCTGGATAATGGAAGCATTTCTATTTTATTATTTAAAGAAGCAGAGTTCAAAAATGTTTGAAATCACAACATATTGGTAATGCAACTACAAACAAGAAGAAAAGTAGAATACAAAGTAATGATGATTAGATATTTTATTTAAAATTAGATTTATCTTCACAGAAGAACTATTCCATTTGTTATCTACTTAGAAGGAATATGAACTGTAGAAAAGAAGAAAAAATTGTCACATTATCCTGATGATTGTAAAGACTTCTTAGGACATGATGCCAAAGACACTTCCTGGCAGTCAGTGTTTAACACACAAAGGGAGAAGAAAACAAACCTACAGGCAAAACTACCAAAACCCAAGCACCATTCTCTGCAGCTAACATCAGGCTGCAATTATGAAGCCAGCGGCATCCCTGAAAATGAGCTCTGTCAGAATTACGTGGCAGGGCTCAGGCAATGCTCTAAACAGCAGAATTCAGACACAACTTTGCTCTAAAAGGCTCCTTCCAGTGGAAGTCATAGCTAGCAGCAAGAGACAGATACACTGTTCCTCTATATACCAACATAAAGTTGGATATGGAGGGCTTACCGTACTATACCATTTTATATGAGGGACTTGAGCATCTGTGGATTTGGTATCCATGGGGGTGGGGTCCTGGAACCAACGCTTTGCAGACACCAAGGGACAACCATTGTACATCACAATGACAAACACTGTAAATATCAAAGAAGTGTAGGACACAAGACTTGCCCTTAAGGACACAATTTAGCTGGGAGACAAGGTATACATATAGAGACACATATTTAATACATATTCATGTAACTATGTAACCTAATACATGATTCATTCAAGAACCATATATTAATAAGCAACTGCTATATGCAAGTCATTCGGCTGAACCTTAGGGAAATAAGAACACCCTTAAGGTGACTCACAATCTAGTGAGGAAAGTATGAGATAGGTGGTATAATCAAGATACAGTAGAAGTTCTCACCACTAATCCTCTCTTAAACAACCCTATGGATTAACCAGTATTCTCTAGCCCCTTTGTAAAACACTGCCCAAAGCCCAAGGTATGTTAAACATTCAAAGCTAGAGTATGGTATTCTCTGTAGTTTACTCATACACATTGGTTGACCAAGAGTCAACTAGATTTCCTCCCAAACCTGTTTACGTCAGCTGCACTTGTTACTTTGATTAGATAATTCAATTAAATATTAAATAAACCAGCAAAATACGGGTATGAAGACAAAGACTACGTTGAATGCTTCAGAAAGACAAGACAGTAAAGGAGACACCCTAAAAAATACTGCTGTCAAATTAGATGTGGGGGAAAGAACTGTAAAAGACTGGAGAAAGGTCATTAAAAATCTACGGTTTTACACTCACTGTGCTTTACTCAAGGAAAACCAAAACCAGGAATCATTAACAATAAATTATAATTGTAGCTTGTTCAAGAATGACAACACAGAACTCCGATCAGCATTCTAAAAAACAACAGTGAAGGGTCAGTGGGCCTGGTCTTATGCTGGCAAATGACCGTATGTTTATATATTTTTAACTTAAATTATTTCAAGTGTCATTTTAACCATCTTTTCGGATTTACTGACCAACCAGTCTGTATGGTATTGGATAACAAAGCTTCTTTCTTATATATACAAAACTGTTAGGGGAGCATGAAGCTTCACTGTGTCTGAAGATTAGAGAGGTTTCCCAAAGAAAGTAAAATGAATGTTGGAAGATGATTAGAAATTCACCAGACAAGGGAGAGGAAAATATCCAGGCCTGTACGTTGACTCAGAAGCATGAGAGAACAAGAAAAATGTCAAAATATTTCCTTCTACTTACTATGCCCAGGCCATCACTCAAACTTTTCTCATGGCAAATTATTTAACCTCTCTTCTCATCTATGAATTAGGGAATAATTATGAATACCCACCACATATAGTTTTGCAAGGATTAAAAAAGATTATAGGGACTTTCCTGGTGGCGCAGTGGTTAAGAATCTGCCTGCCAATCCAGGGGGACATGGGTTCGAGCCCTGATCCGGGAAGATCCCACATGCTGTGGAGCAACTAAGCCTGTGCACCACAACTACTGAGCCTGCACTCTAGAGCCCTTAAGCCACAACTGCTGAGCCCACGTGCCACAACTACTGAGCCCGCACGCCACAACTACTGAAGCCTGCTTGCCTAGAGCCCGTGCTCCACAACAAGAGAAGCCACTGCAATGAGAAGCCCGGGCACCACAAAGAAGAGTAGCCCCCGCTCGCCGCAACTAGAGAAAGCCCGTGCACCACAACAAAGACCCAATGCAGCCATAAATTAATTAATTAATTAATTAATTAAAAGATTATACATGTAAAGTGTTTAGCACCATACCTGGCACATGGCAAGTGCTGAGTAAATAAAACTATTATTATTTTTGGAGGGTAAAGAAGAAACAAAAGAGAGAAAACAACAGATGGAGTATGGGTTCTATTACTGGGACCAGGGCACCATCTTCCCTGACTGACTGCTTTTTCAAGTTCAGTAAGTATGCTGACCCAGATCCCCAGGCTCCTCCTATTCCCTCCTTTCAGCTTGATAGGAACCCACATTCCTCAGGAGCAGGTTTTAGTTGTGCCTATCATTTAGGCTCCTTAGCTCACAGCTTAACTTTCTCATTTAGGAGGTATAAACAAAAAAACTGAGAACAAGTCCCAGACTGGGCTGTAATTTTCCATTAGGTGAAACTGGTATCACCCTTGTGGAATTTGACATCGTGTTTATTTCTCCTAACTAGATATGCTGGTACTGGATCCAATTTCTGTCACATGTAAATGAGTGCTAATAAAACCTGTGTGTACAGTGATGAAACACTCCCCCCCCGGCCCCACCCTTTCTTTGGATCCCTGTAGTGCAGTTATGCCAGAACGTACTCACCACACCCAAAATACCTATTCCACCCAACCTTACTCAATATTTCCCAGAGCTCACCTGAATTCCAGGGCTTCTGCTCCCTTATTTTTCTCCCTATCTTATCTCCAGAACAAAATACCTACTCATTTTCCTTTGGCCATACTGCTTCTAACTAACTCTATGACAAATTTTCCTTCTTACATAACAGTATTTTCTAATATCCCATCATCTTGTTCAGATAGGGTATTTTTATAATAAAGGTTAAACAGCATTAAAGTCTGCCAAAGAAGGTGATTTTTATTTCCTCAAATACCTTACTGCATAAGAGCAAATACATGATTGACATATTACTCTGTTCAAATATAGCATATGTAAAGTAGGTGAGCTAAGAATAACCTAATAACTAAAGCACTACACAAAATTTGACATATGATCAATACATACAAACTATATTAATAAATATACACAGAACTTAATTAGGCTATTCTCAGAGCAAGCTGCAAAAGTCCCAAATTTGCAGACATTTTTAAAAAAGAAATAAACATTTTATTTCAATATTCACTACACAAAAATAAATAAAAGTATTAAAAGAAACTAGAGTGATACATTATTAAACACATTTGAGGAACATAAATTGTTGAAGACTCTTCCTAAGCCCCTTACAATATAATTGTTTCATTAAATTATTTTACCTGAAGAAAAGCTTGAAATAAATAAGAATTTTCTTTAAATTATGACAGCTATTCAAAGCATACCTAAACAGTTAAGCCACGAACTAGTTTAAGTGATCCATTCGGCATAGTAGCTGCTTACATTCTCTTCACCCTATTAGTAGTGATTTCAGGTAAATATTATAATTCTCTTGTCTATTTCAGATCAGAAGCAGTCATTCAGGGTGAGGGATCAATAAAAGGAGACAATGTGGTATGGAGAACAATGAACTGGCCTGAGTACTGGGACTCCTGAGTTCCAACCTCAATCTACACCAACTCACAGAGTGATCTAAGACAATTCACTTCCTCTCTCTGGCTCTAAATGATAAAACAAGGGATGAGACTGCTTAAGTTCTAAGGTCCCTCAGGAGGTAAAAGTATGATTAGTGTCTATCC
The DNA here is from genome assembly GCF_025265405.1 of Mesoplodon densirostris. Classification (NCBI taxonomy): domain Eukaryota; kingdom Metazoa; phylum Chordata; class Mammalia; order Artiodactyla; family Ziphiidae; genus Mesoplodon; species Mesoplodon densirostris. The sequence continues at coordinate 29,781,818 of NC_082674.1, forward strand.
CTGTCAGCCTTAAAATTCTACAATAGTTAAGTGCTAAAATGAAGACTATAGAATACATCCATTAGGAATTAAGAACAGGTGAATGTGTGCAGTGCAGTTTCTGCCTCCTGTCTGCCTATGTTCCCCTCAACCTCTCTGCTCCTTTCCCTGTCTATTCTTTTCTTCTATCCCCTTTTCAACTTCTCTTTCTTTCCTCAGGTTTCTCTCCCAAACTACAATTTTCCTCTATTATATCTCCAGTCTGCAATGCCTACAAGTTATTACCACCTACTACTGCCATCTCTGGGCTGCTCCCTGCTTTCACTACTGTCAATTTATTGTCCTTAAATCACTACTAATAGGGCAAAGAGAATGTAAGCAGCTACTATGCCAAATGGATCACTGAAACTAGTTGATGGCTTCTAAAACATGATTTAAATAAATAATACAATCAAATGCATTCTGTCCCTAGAAATTTCAACCAAGAAGAGCAAACCATTTATTGGACACCTATTATGGGCCATGTACTGTGCATATTTTATCTTTTAAAAACCTTACAACTACTCTGCTTGGTGGGTATGTTATCTACAATTTACAAATAAAAGTGAGGTCCAGGGAATTCCCTGGTGGTCCAGTGGTTAGGACTCCGCGCTTTCACTGCCAAGGGCCCAGGTTCAATCCCTGGTCAGGAACTAAGATCTCACAAGCAGCGTGGCCAAAAACTAAATAAATAAAAATTTTAAAAGTAAAATAGGGGCCTCCCTGGTGGCGCAAGTGGTTGAGAGTCCGCCTGCCGATGCAGGGGATACGGGTTCGTGCCCCGGTCTGGGAGGATCCCATATGCCGCGGAGCGGCTGGGCCCGTGAGCCATGGCCGCTGAGCCTGCGCGTCCGGAGCCTGCGCTCCGCAACGGGGGAGGCCACAACAGTGAGAGGCCCGCATACCGAAAAAAAAAAAAAAAAAAAAAAAAGTAAAATAAATAAAAATGAGGTCCAAAAAATTATAAATCAGAAGTTATGGAGCTGTCTGACTAGAAGATCCACACTTTCCACTGTCAAATTATGATGGTCAATAAATTGTTTTATCAAAATGGCGACCAGGGGCTTCCCTGGTGGTGCAGTGGTTGAGAGTCCACCTGCCGATGCAGGGGACACAGGTTCGTGCCCCGGTCCGGGAAGATCCCACATGCCGCGGTGCGGCTGGGCCCGTGAGCCATGGCCTCTGAGCCTGCGCATCCAGAGCCTGTGCTCCGCAACGGGAGAGGCCACAACAGTGAGAGGCCCGCGTACCGCAATAAATAAATAAATAAATAAAATAAAATGTAATTTAATTTAATTTAAAAATGGCAACCAAAGCAAGAAACTCCAAAGATCCCAAGGGCAATTTTATTTCTAATGGCCCAGAATTAAAACTTTCATAAATCAAAAAGTATAAAAAAAAAAAGTGTAGCTGACATCAAGTACATAGTAGGCTGACAAAGGGAAACCAGTCCCAATTATTTGGACTTTCAAACATCTTTCAAAGGCTGATTAGTAAAGGGGTTTGTTTTAAATTCTGCCTAAATTACCAAAATTTTGGAGAAAAGTTGTAAGTAGCCTCCTACCAATACAAAGAAAAGTAATTTAGATAGTAAATAATATTTAGGGCTAAATAGGCACATCTCTTGATAAAGAAATGCTATCAACGATATTTCTCCCCAAATAATTATTGGGGCCATTTTTATTTGTCAGTTTTTGAAAGTAATATACGAGAATTTAATTTCTAGTAACAACGCCGTGAAACAACTCTCCTACTGAAAAGAGCTAAAAATTCTAGATAAAATATTTCTACAATCATCTTAAAAAGTAAAGCTGGTAAGAAAGTAAGGAATTATTTGACCAAAATTGAAGGGAAAATGGGAACCCATGAGGTAAGGGAACAAAAGCTACTTTTGCCCTTTGGTGATGACCAATCAGAACAAATCCGAGCTTCAGTTTTGACAGCTTTGCAGGACCCAAAAGGCAAAATGCAAAGACCAGAACCAACAAGAGTATACAGTCTAATAGGAGATATACATTTAGCTAAGGCCCTAAAGGGCCTATACCCTCAAGGCAAAGGTGAAACAGAAGTATACTGGTCCACAAAAGTATTTACAACCAAAATAGGCGTCAACTATTTGGGTGGTCCAAAACTTCAAGCAACGAATTTGCTTTAAAGTGGTTCAGTCTAGGTAATGCCTCTAGAAACCCACCAGAAACAAAGGCAAAACTTTCTGAAGAAGATACCTTTATTTGAGGCCTGATTTAGTCCTATACTTTTTAAAGGACAGCGAGCAGCACACAGATATCTATGCATACAAAGAAACAAGTCATCGTGAGCAGAAGCCAGCAAAAACAGCAGACCACAGAAAGGGACCTCCAAGACTTCACACATAGGAAGAAGAGAGACACCAACTTCGAAATAACTGGGGACTTCCCTGGTGGCACAGTGGTTAAGAATCCGCCTGCCAATGCAGGGGACACGGGTTCCAGCCCTGGTCCCGGAAGATCCCACATTCTGCGGAACAACTAAACCCATGCGCCACAACTACTGAGCCTGCGCTCTAGAGCCCACGAGCCACAACTACTGAGCCCACCTGCCACAACTACTGAAGCCTGTGCGCCTAGAGCCCGTGCTCCGCGACAAGAGAAGCCACCGCAATGAGAAGCCCATGCACCACAACAAAGAGTAGCCCCCGCTCGCTGCAACTAGAGAAAGCCCGCATGCAGCAACAAAGACCCAATGCAGCCAAAGATAAATAAATAAATTAATTAAAAACAAAGAAAAAGAAATAACTATACTTACTAGGTTTAAAGAATAAAAGATGACCCTGAAAATATCTTCAGGGAATAGGAGGCTGCTAAGAAAAGACGCAGCAGATTTATAAATGGAACCAAAACTGAAGTTCAAGAATAACCAAAATCACAAACTCACTGGATGACCTTAAAAGACTAGATTCAGGGCCTCCCTGGTGGCGCAAGTGGTTGAGAGTCCGCCTGCCGATGCAGGGGATACGGGTTCGTGCCCCGGTCTGGGAGGATCCCATATGCCGCGGAGCGGCTGGGCCCGTGGGCCATGGCCGCTGAGCCTGCGCGTCCGGAGCCTGCGCGTCCGGAGCCTGTGCTCCGCAACGGGGGAGGCCACAACAGTGAGAGGCCCGCATACCGCAAAAAAAAAAAAAAAAGACTAGATTCAACTGGAGAGAAAATTAATGGACTGGATGATAAATCAGAATAAATTATCTGGAATAAAGCATGTAGTGATAAAAAAATGGGAAATATAGAGCAGATAAAGAAGGACTAAGATACATGTAATCAGAGACCCAAAAGGAAAAGAAAAGAGAATTAGAGGAGAAATCTAAAGAGATAATGACCAAGAATTCTGCAGAACTAATGAGATGTCAATCTAGAGATTCAAGCCTAACAAATTCCCAAATAAAATAAAAGGAAATCTATACCTTGACACATCACAATGACACTACAGAACACCAAAGTCAAGAGGAAATCTTAAATGTAGCTAATAAAATAAGCTAGAGAACAGTATATAGAACACAGTAAAATCTCCATGTTTGTTGTTTTAAAATAAAAAGGGAAATGACAAGTCACATTAGTGTGACTTTGATTAACTGAGAAGGTTGTAAGGATCAAGGAAGATAATGTATTTGAGAAGTTTTTTAAAAACCATAAACGTATCTGGAGATTTAAGTGACAGGGCTTGTATGAAACCTATTTCATTCTTGGTCATTTAACCCCTCTCTGGGCTTCACTTTACCCCTAAAAGAAAGTTGTAGGTGATTACTTCCAAAGGTTATTCCAGCTCAAAGATTACTATATCATTATATCTCTCATTCAGCAGGAGGTGATTCAAACTGTAATATTCTACTGCCTAAAAATGCTAGGTACCATCAGAAAGAATAATAGAAAATAACAGAAATTATATCCCAAATTATATAAAAAGTCATCCATATCTGGAATACAAAAACAAGTGTTGAAATCACCAACATACATAATAACAGAAAAGGATAACTAAAGCAATGGTTCTCAATCCTTGCTGTATATTAGAGCCACCAGGAAACTGAAAAGAATACTAATGCCATGGCCCCCCTAATTCTTATCTGATTTAAATGATCTGGGGTATAGGCCAGGGAAAGGAATATTTTTTAAAGTTTCCCAGATTATTCTAAGATTGCAGCTAAAGTTGAAAAACACTGAACTAAAGTGACAAACAGTAGGATATGCTTTAAAAGAGTAAAACCTCTATAATCTTTCCAAAATATATTTAAAGATTATAAATTGTCAAGAATATGAATAGAATGAAAAACGAACCTGTTTACAAAATTATACCATACCACAATGGGGTTCACCTGTTCCAAGTTAAAAGGAAGTGGTTTAAAAAGGCCAAATAAAACCAAAGATTAGTTTTATAGAGTGGCTGGTAAATGTATATAATTTATCCAAAAAGTCACGCAAGATTAAGACAAACATATTCAGAGAAATTTATATGTTCCAAACAACAGACACATAGTGGATTATAAAGAAAAGCAAGAACATTTCAAGTATACAGTCAACGTTTTGAGGCTGACTGACGGACAGATGAGGCGAGAGGGCGCCGAAGGGCCGGGTCGGGGCGGCCAGCCCCGTGAGTGAACCCCGCCTGTTACGTGCTCTGGAGGGAGCTCACATCCAGCCTGGGCGCCCAGCTCACGTGACAGACGGGTCACACTGCTGGCCACCCCCCCTCTCTCGGCGAGTCCCCTTGGGGAACAGAAAGATGGGCTGTGACCACCCACCAGGCCAGGAGCGTGGTGGCCGGCTGCCCGGGGGAGTCCGCTCCTCCCAGGAATCTTGCCTCTGCTCCCCTGGGCCCCAGGGCAGCCCGCCTCGGGCCTGCCTTTCCTGGCCTGAGGGTCCCCGTGGCCTCTCCTGGGCTCCTGGACACTGAGTCCCACCCTGGATCCCACCTGATGGTGCCTCAGGAGGGGACAGGATACCGCAGGGTGGCCCCCACTTCCTCCCGGCCTTCCCTCACCGTGTCCCCCCTCACAGTGGCCCTGATGCTACCTGTCTGGGCGCTCCGAGGGCAGCGGGGAGAGAGACTGATTGCTATGGAATGGCAATAATTCACTCCTCCATAAATGTCCCTGAGCACCACGATCAGACCCAGAGTATTAGACTGCATGGTCCCAGGATGACACTTAACATGCTCTAGCCTTAGAAGATTTATGACTGAAGATTCTGCTTTTCTCTGGGGACAAGGAGACAAACTGGAGTACAAACTTAACATCATGCACTTGCTACCATTTATTTATTCGGCACTTACTTTGTGTTATGTACCAGACCTCTGCTAGATATTTTAAAGTATCTCATTTAATTCTCACAAGGTAGTTTATCAGCCTCACCTTACAAATAAGGACACTAAGGTCCTGAGAGGTCAGAATTACGGTAAACATATATTTTTAGCATGAAATAAAATAGTAAGTTTTAAAGCAAAGATTTAAATCCAGGTCTATGCCATGTTGCCTTTCACTGTAATTGGAAATAATAGTTATAATAATAAAAAATAAACTGCCATTTTAAGTGCTTATTTTGTCCATTTAAATGCTCAGTAGGGCTCCCCTGGTGGCGCAGTGGTTAAGAATCCGCCTGCCAATGCAGGAGACATGGGTTTGAGCCCTGCTCCCGGAAGATCCCACATGCCGCGGAACAACTAAGCCCATGCACCACAACTACTGAGCCTGCGCTCTAGGGCCCACGAGCCACAACTACTGAAGCCCGCGTGCCTAGAGCCCGTGCTCCGCAACAAGAGAAGCCACCGCAATGAGAAGCCTGCACACTGCAACGAAGAGTAGCCCCTGCTCGTCGCAACCAGAGAAAAGCCCGCGTGCAGCAACGAAGACCCAAAAGCAGCCAAAGATAAATAAATAAATAAATAAATAAATAAATAAATAAATAAATGCTCAGTAAGCCTTCACAATAGTCCTATGAAGCTGCTCAGTCAAAATAATTGAGTCATAATTGACTCCCCTTTTTCTCAAATCTCACAACCTATCCTTCGGCATATCTTGCTAGTTCTACCTCCAAAAATGTATTCAGGATCCATTATATTTTGAGGATGTATCACGTGTGAATATTATTCACTTATCCCGTCACTATTACCCTAGTTCATCTCTGGCTTGGATTATTAAAATAGCCTCCTAACTAGACTTTGATTTGTCTCCCCTTTCTCCCCTCCAAGTCTATTCTGGATCCTTGCAAAGGGTTCCATTTAAAGATGGTGTCACTCTTTTGCTCAAAACATTTCAACAGTTGCTTTAAAAATAAAGTCCTTACAATGAGCAAGACTCAGTACCTCTGACATCATTTCTTCCATTCTCCTCCTCTACTCCAGCCACACTTGCCTCGTTACACTGTAAACATTCAGAGCATGTTTCCCCTTCCCCCTACTGTTCCCTCTGCCTAGAACACTCGTTCCTCAGATGTCACCTTTTCAGGTCTTTGTTTAAATGGCACCTTATCAATAGTAAAGCCTTTCTTCCCCACTCCACCCTCTCAAGCGCTCCATAGCCTCCTTACCCTACCTTATCATGGCACTTATTACCACCCAACGTTTGATGAATGTATTCATTTATTGCTGCCCGTCTTCCCCCACGATTTAAGCTTCATGCAGGTAGGATCTGTTTTAATTGTTATCGTTTCTCCAGTGCCTTAGAACAGGACTTGGTATGAAGTAGGTACTTGAAAACATTTGTTGAATGAAAATATGAACCAATAATGCCAAAACCCAGACTCATAAACATTCCAGTACAGAGCCTCCGTACCATGTGCCCTAATATTCAATCATATCACCTTTTTTCATGCAATTCAGCATTTCCAGGTAGAGAGCAGAGCCTCCCCGACCACACACAAACTTCTAAATCTAGGAACAATACCTTCTATTTTTTACTTACATGCTTCTTTCCCAGAAGTCAGTAATTTTCAAATACTGAGCCTTAGGTTCTCATTACTTCATAAATTCTTTCTTCCTACTAATCTCCCCATTCAGTACTAGCCCTCCTCTCTTATGCTAGCCTAAGAAAATGTAAAGCCCCCAAATGATAAACACTGATTCTACTGCATTTTGTTTCTTCTATCACTCCAATTAAGACTGTTTCTTTGAAATCATCTAGCACAATGTCTCATACACAGAAAATTCTCTCAAATGTTATGATTTGTATTCTATCTCCAATTCCTTTCACAAATATAAAGCTCAATAATAACCTTAACCATTCTTGTCCCATGAATTACCTATTCTCATATGAATGGTGGTGGTGAGGGAGGAGGGGGATTGCCAAAAGTAAAAAGAGAATTTTATATTAACCTAGATGGGCAAGGGGGCAAAAAATGACCAATAAGTTTTTGGCACAATGTGGCCAGTTCCTTACTCCCAAGATCTTAAGGAAGGAGGAAGTGGTGCCGGCAGGCCAGGGAGATGAGAGCTTGGACTGCCTTTCACAACTCTGCCCTGGCAACTTGAAAGAGCAGGACTGACAGGTTCCTGAAGGGACAAATTAGACCTAATCTTAAAGGTATTTTTGTTGACTCTGGTGTTAATGACTTAAGCAGAGATTTAAAAATAAAAGGAGGATACCAACTGATCCAAATTTCATCATCATTCATTCAATTCTTATTTCCTACTGTTTTTCTAGAAAAATTCCAATGGGAAAAGAAAAATAAAGGACATGGTCAAATTTAATGATGTTGATGTAAAGAGATGATTTTTAAAATATATTTTCAATTATGCTAATAAGAGGGTCAAAGACCACAGATTCCTGTGAACTCTCTCCTTCCAAAACACATACTTGTTTTGTTTAAAAACTATGGCACATTTTCTAAGTTTCTCCATGGATGCTTAATTTAACTGGAGCACAAACCAAAAGATACTGTAAAAATGTAGTGCCCTTAATATGATGAGCACCAATGGGAAACCTACCAGAAGTTTAAGATTTGCGATAAATAACCCAGTAAGTAGTATGTGTATGTGTGTATACATTGGGGGAAGGCATAGAGGGGGCGTAACTAAAGAGTAACTACAGTTACAGGTAAATTGAAAAGTTAAATGTGGGGGTGGGGGGGAAAGGAGTTGAGATAGGTTGGAAATTCTCAAATTTCCCAGGTAAGGAGGTAAGAATTGTTGTTTGTTTTTGAACAAAGTAGTGTGATTTATCTTACATTCCCTAAACTGGATAAGAAATTAAAGTTTAAGCAGCTGCATACAAAAATCATTATCCACAACCGTACAACATTAAAGTTAAAGCCTGCCTTTAATACTTCCGTTAAGTCTGAAATCCACAAGCTCACTTATGGAATGCATTGTTAGTTCATGATGAGAAAAATTACAAATTTTTCCCTGACCACTCCATCTAAAACAGCTGCCCCTATCACACTCTACACTTGTACCCTGATTTATTTTTCCCATAGCAGCTGCACTGTGGATCAGTATACTATATAGTTGCATTTGCTGACTGTTTGCCTCCCAACTAAAACATAAGCTCTATGAGGGCAGAGGCTTTGTCGGTTTTGTTAATCCCAGGGCCTAGAGGCACAGTATAAGCACTCGATGAATATACTGAATAAATGATGGAAGTGAAGTTCAAAGAGGTTAAAGGATTTCCTCAAGGTCACAGAGCTGGCAGCAACCACAGCTTGTATTATAACCCTTTCTGCTTGCGTCTTCCATGACCACTTCCACTCCACCAAAGCAGCCTGTTCCAGCACATGATTCTATTTCTCCTTTTCTTTTTTTTAAGTGCCAAAGAAAATACATGCTACCCAAAACGGTGACACCGTGGGTAGCATTTTAACTTCAAGTGTTTCACCAACCAAAACTACACTCAGATTTCATAAGCATACAGGATTAGCCAGTAAAACAGAAAGGCACAGCCACTCAGAGTTCTTTAAGTTCTTTGTGAAATTGGTATATGCCTTGGAAGTGCCTTGGAAGTTCTAAGTACAACCACTGAAACCTACTTACCAATTCAGAATGGCCTGCAAAATATCTGCCTCACTTTCATTCTTCTAAGAGCCCACAATAGCTTCCTCCCTGGATATACTGGGCTGACCAAAAAGTTCGTTCGGTTTTCAGTAAAAATAAGAGACACATTTTTCATTTTCACCAAGAACTTTATTGAACAACGTATTCATTAACCGAACGAACCTTCCGGCCAACCCAATACTTTACATTGCAGATTATGAAAGGAAATGTAATCAACTTTAAAGCCCCTTTTAGTTCCTTTTAAATTACAAGTCAATCTCACAAAACCTTGAACAGAAAATTAACCCTTAGGAAGTTTCAGATCCTGAGAACTGAAAACCATCCCTGAACCATCATCTGACTGTGATCCTCTAGGTCCTTCATTCAAAATCCACGAACCTGAAATAGCTAAAAGAAACGCGGGAGGGGGTGAGGGAGAAGGAAGAGAAGAAACATTTACATATATAAAAAGGGAGCTGACATTCCTAGTAACACTTTGGCCCAAGAGCAGCTTCTTGGCTAAAGTCAAGGCCCCACGGACACAACTTCTGGTCTTCTTTGATCACCTTCCTTACAGACAGGCGCCAACTGTCAATACCTTTTACGGGGACCGTCTCTAGACCTAGGATGGGACTCACTAGGACAGGAGATGATTTGCTTGTCTCGCAAAACTACTGTCAGCCCAATTAGTAAACTGAAAGGGAAGACTTAAGATGTGGAATGGCAAGAGCGCTGAAATGAGCCTGAGAGTTAAGAGTGGGAAGGAGCAGATGAAAAGGTGCGGGGAGGGTAAACAGCGCATCACGGGCGGGAGTGGGAACTTGGGTCGAGGAAGTGGGGTCAGCGAAAGGCAAAGGTGAAGGGAGGAGGGGGACAAGGCTCTGGATGGGATGGGCGGGAGCAAAGGGGGAGGGGACGAGCGAGGGCTGAGCGGGGTAGGGGGAAGGGTCCGGGGCGGGGCGGAAGGGAGCGAAGAGGCGGGATGAAGAGGGCCAGGCCGGGAGGGTCTTTACCTGCAGCTCCGCCCGCTCCACTTCCCACTGGGCTCTCTCGACCTCGAAGCGGGCCCACTCGTGCTGCAGGAAGTGCAGGATCCCCGGGAGACTGTACTGGGCTCGGGCCGCCCCCGCCGCAGCCGCCCCGTCGCCGGCCGCGGCAGCCTCCGCCAGAGGCCCGAGACCCTTGGCACCGCCGGCACCCGGGTGGTTGTTGCTGAAGAAGACGCCGGGACCCGCTTGCTCGTCCATGGCGGCCGCGGGAACCGGGGGAGCTGCCCAGGCGCCCAGCAGCGGAGGCAACTGCAGCGGCCAGCAGCGCCTCCTCCTCCCTCCGCCGCTCCCCGCCCACACCCCAGTCAGCAGGGAGCAGCCGCCTGGGCGCGGGGGCCGACCGAGCCCGGGACGGGCCGGGAAATGGGTCAACTGCGGCGCGCGGGCTTCCCGGGGCTTGCTGGGAAATGTAGTCGCGGGGCGTGGCGCCGGCGAGCGCGGCCCGGGCGGCCTGTGGGGTTGCGATCGGCTGGGGCGGGGCCGCGGTCCAGCCCCAGCCCCAGTCCCGCCCATGTCCGCGACGGAGGGGGCCTCCCCCCGGCGGGGAGCGCGGGTTTCCTCACTCTAGGGGCAGGGCGCTGGCGGGTGGTGCTGCAGTCTCCCTCGCACGCGGAAGTTCTCGGGCGGCGCTTGCTGTTGCACACACACACACACGGAAGTTATCGCGCTGCAATGCCAGCCCGAGCTGCACATCTTTTAGGGCTTCCTGGTAGTTCTGCTAAGAAACAAGCTCAAAGCGAGCTTCGCCAGTCCGGCGCCTGGACCGGGGTCCTCCAGCCAGCACATTCAGACCTCTCCCTTCTACTCCGACTTGGGTGATTCTCTGACCCTAGACACTCCGGAGTTCTGTACATTTCCGTATCGCTGTCGCTCCTGCCTTTCTTTTACACTTAGGGTTCAATCAAACCTGTTGCCTGATCAGTTTTCACTTAGAAGGAACTCTGATCATCTCTCTCCTGGACTCAATACAGCAGCTTTCTGCTTATTCCAAATTCTGGTTTGTTGACACTTCAACTGAAACACTACTCCGCTGAAGTCCTTTTCCCTTTGTAGTTAATCTTGCAGTAAATCCTGTAAAAGTTTCGGATAGCCAAGGCTCTGTTACTTCAATCTCATTTTTTCTTATTCCCGGGCATTTCATTAGTCATTTCAGCAAATATTTGACTCTAAGTGCTATCTGTCACTGGGGATATAAAGATAAATGACACAATTCCTGTCATCAAAGGGAGACTGGCAAATATACAGTCAATTCTCACAGTGCCTTAAAGTTCAACTACCTGAAAAAACAAAAGTCCCTTTCTGCTCCCTAGAGCTATCTTAGGTATCCAGGCACTTCTCCCTTTTCACTTGTCGGGTTCCCAGTTTCTTCCACCGTTCATTTGCAAACTGGCGATAGTATTAGCCTACCGAAAGCACACCGAAGTCCTTTCAAGTGTTTCTCTCTAAATGTTATCCTTCTCCCAAGTCTTTGAAGTTATGTCACTATAAATTCACACTACAACGATAATGAAAGGAAGGCACCTGAAAAAAATTTAACAAATGAACTTGAAATTAACCACTTATTTTGTCCCCATAGCAAGTCATTTTGTACTTCTTTTTGTGGGATGGAATTCTGGGATATCAGACCTTATGGCCATGAAAAAATGTAAAGATATAGGCTGGTGAGTGACATGTCAGGGAAGGACATCCTGTCCCTGTGCTCCCCCCTCCCCCTCTTCCCATTGCTACTTGTGGAAAGGACAGGAAACACATTGTATCTAATCTGGTTGCAAAGATGGCTAGCTCTCTCTCCCAGTAATTGAACTTTTCAGCTTTATGAATTCATTCTTTATTGTAATAAAAGTTTAATCCAGGCCTGACCAAATTCCCTATGTCGTAAATTATTTTGGCTGTAAGCGTCCTCTGAGATACTACCCAATCCTCTCATTTTACAGTTTAGGAAACTAAAGTCCAAAGAAGTTGAACTTGTTCACAATGAGGCTTTGAGTGAGTGGCACAGTCAAAACTAGAAACCAGAATTCCTGATTGCTAGTTCTGTTAACAGGTTGCCTCCTCTCTTACTTGTCAGATCTATCAGAGTATCAAGGGGACAATAATGCAACAATGGCATATTTTTTCATCTGAAGGATTTAAGTAATCTTACAAGTTTTGAATGTTAAAAGTTTTTTCCCCCTCTAATAGAAGACATGTCTGACAATTCCTTTAAATACATTTATAACATACTATAAAACATGATTAAATTTAATGGTAACTGTTTAAGAACCCATAACACCTTTAGCTAGATTCACCAAGAAAAAAGAAAGAGGACTCAAATAAATAAAATCAGAAATGAAAGAGGAGATGTTACAACTGATACCACAGAAATACAAAGAATCATAAGAGACAACTACAAACAATTATATGTCAACAAATTGGACAACCTAGAAGAAATGGACAAATTCCTAGAAACATACAACCTATTAAGACTGAATCAGGAAGAAATAGAAAATCTGAACCAAGCAATTATTAGTAAGGAGAATGAATTGGTCATCAAAAACCACCTAATAAACAAAAGTCCAGGACCAGAGAGTTTCACTGGTGAATTCTACCTAACATTCAAAGAAGAATTAATACCAATCCTTCTCAAACCCTTCCAAAATATTGAAGAGGAGGGAACTCTTCCAAATTCATTTTATGAGTCCAGCATTACTCTGATGCCAAAACCAGACAAGGATGCCACATGAAAAGAAAATTACAGGCCAATATCCCTGATGAACATAGGTGCAAAAATCCTCAACAAAATATTAGCAAAATTCAGTAATACATTAAAAGGATCCTTCACCATGATCAAGTGGGATTTATTCCAGGAATGCAAGGCTGATTGAAAATCTGCAAATCAGTCAATGTGATACATCACATGAACAAAATGAAGAATAAAAATTATATGATCATCTCAATTGATGCAGAAAAAGCATTTGACAAAGTACAACATCCATTTATGATAAAAACTCTCAACAAAGCAGGTATAGAGGGAATGTACCTCAACATAATAAAGGCCATTTATGACAGACCCACAGCTAACATCATACTAATGGTGAAAAGCTGAAAGCTTTTCCTCTAAGATCAGGAATAAGACAGGATATTTACTCTTGTTACTGTTATTTAACATAGTATTGGAAGTGCTAGCCAGAGCAATTAAGTAAGAAAAGAAAATAAAATGCATCCAAATTGGAAGAAAAGAAGTAAAACTGTCACTCTTTGCAGATGACATAATACTATATCTAGATGCCATCAAAAAAGTTAGTACCCATAAACAAATTCAGCAGTGTTGCAGGATAAAAAAAAATCAATATACAAAAATCAGTTGTATCTCTCTATGCCAACAACAAACTATCAGAAAGAGAAATTAAGAAAAGAATCCCATTTACATTTGCATCAAAAAGCATACGATACCTAGGAATAAATTTAACCAAGGAGGTGAAAGACCTGTACACTGAAAACTATAAGATATTAAAGAAAGAAATTGAAGATCACACAAATAAATGGAAAGATATTCCATGCCCATGTCTTGGAAGAACTAATATTGTTAAATACTACCCAAAGCAATCTACAGATTCAGCGCAATCCCTATCAAAATTCCAACGGCATTTTTCACAGAAATAGAACAAGTATTCCTAATATTTGTATGAAACCACAAAGGACCCTGAATAGTCAATGCAATCCTAAGAAGAACAAAGCTGGAAGCATTATGCTCCCCGATTTCAAACTCTATTACAAAACTATAGTAATTAAAATAGTATGGTATTGGCATAAATACAGACATAGGTCAATAAAACAAAGTAGAGAGCCCAGAAATAAACCCACACATACATGGTCAATTAACTATAACAAAGGAGCCAAGAATATATAATGGGAAAAGATTGTCTCTTTGATAAATAGTGGTGGGAAAACTGGACATCCACATGCAAAAGAATGAAACTGGACCACTAATTTATACCATACACAAAAATTAACTCAAGAAGGGTTAGACTTGAATGGGAGGCCTGAAACCATAAAACTAGAAGAAACATAAGTGGTAAGCTCCTTTTTTAAAATTAATTTTTATTGGACTACAGTTGATTTACAATGTTGTGTTAGTTTCTGCTGTACAGCAAAGTGAATCAGTTTTACAAATACATATGCATATACTACCGTGTATTGAGAAGAGTTCCCTGTGCTATACAGCAGGTTCTTATTAGTTATCTATTTTATATATGGTAGTGTGTATATGTCAATCCCAATCTCCCAATTTATCCCCCCCCCTTTTGCCCCCTAGTAACCGTAAGTTTGTCTGCTACATCTGTGACTCTATTTCTGTTTTGTAAATAGGTTCATTTGTAATATTTTTTTTTTAGATTCCACATATAAGCGATATCATATGATATTTGTTTTTCTCTGTCTGACTGGTAAGCTCCTTGACATAGGTCTTGGTGATGATTTTTTAATCTGACGCCAAAAGTAAAAGCAAGTAAAGCAAAATCAACAAGTGGGACTATATCAAACTAAAAAGCTTCTGCACAGCAAAGGAAACCATCAACAAAATAAAAAGGCAACCTACTAAATGGGAGAAATATTTGCAAATCATATATCTGATAAGGGTTTAATGTCCAAAATATATAAAGAACTTATACAACTCAACAGTAAAAAACAATCAGATTTTTAAATGGGCAGATGTGAATAGACATTTTTCCAAAGAAGACACACAGATGGCCAAAACAGACACAGGAAAAGATGTTCAACATCATTACTCATCAGGGAAATGCAAATAAAAACTAAGATGAGATATCACCTCACACCTGTTAGAATGGCTATAATCAAAAAGACAAGAAATAACAAGTGTTGGGAAGGATGTGAAGAAAAGGGAACTATTGGTGGGAATATAAATAGTTGCAGCCACTATGGAAAACAATATGGAGTTTCCTCAAAACATTAAAAATAAAACTACTATGTGATCCAGCAATTCCACTACTGGGTATATATCTGAAAGAAACGAAATCACTATCTCAAAGATATATCTGCATTCCCATGTTCATTGCAGCATTATCTATAATAGCCAAGACATGGAAACAACCTAAGTGTCCATCAAAGGATGAACAGATAAAGAATATGCAGTGTATATATATACAATGGAGTATTATTCAGCCATAAAAAAGAATGAAATCTTGCCATTTGCAACAACATGGATAGACCTCAAGGGCACAATGCTAAGTGAAATAAGTCAGAGAAAGACAAATACCATGTGATCTCTCTTATACATATATTTAAAAACACACACACCAAAAAACCCTAAAAAATCAATCTCATAGATAAAAAGAACAGATTCGTGGTTGTCAGTGGTGGGGGGTAGGAGAAATGGATGAGTGGGGTCAAAAGGTAATAAATAAATAAATATAGAGATAACTTGGACTATCACATATATACAACAGCACTGCTTTAATTCATAGTTTGACCTTATTATAATACCTTTTTGCCTTTCAAGGACTTATTTACACATAAAATAGTATTTATGATCTATCATGTTACAAACCTTCACTCAGTACACCAAACTATTAAGAGTGGCTATATTAAAGAAATTTACTCCCCCCCCCACAAATTTCCACATCTGGTAATATTTCTTTTGTCATTTAACAGAAAACATCATTACTTTTTTTTTTTTTTTTTTGCGGTACGCGGGCCTCTCACTGTTGTGGCCTCTCCCGTTGCGGAGCACAGGCTCCGGACGATGAACAGGCTCAGCGGCCATGGCTCACGGGCCCAGCCGCTCCGCGGCATGTGGGATCTTCCCGCACCGGGGCACGAACCCGTGTCCCCTGCATCGGCAGGCGGACTCTCAACCACTGCGCCACCAGGGAAGCCCCAAAACATCATTACTTTTAAAAGAACTTCCCTTAGAGTTCTTTTGCTCTAAATTGCTTTAAGAAAATAAGGACCATGAATCTCATCACTTCTTCCTATACTGAATCCGCTCCTGAAAATACTAATTTTTGAGTAGTGAGCTTACCAGTGATTTGTTTTCTCTGTGCCTGTCTGTCACATTTTCTGTGTTCAGCAGGAATTACCTTTTTAAAGTAAACGTTTTATCGCATATAACACAGGTACAGAAAACCTCAGAAGTGCTAAGTAAACATCTCAGGGAACTTTCACAAACTGAACAATTGCATGCAACTACCACCCAGAACATGAAACTGAATATGGCAAACCTCCTGGAGTCCTCTCTGGATGTGCATTTTCAGATACAACAGCAAAAATGTTTTTGAATTTCAAAAAAAATATACTGAAAACATTAATAACTAGAAAGGACATGGTATTTGTAATGAGTTAAATCTAAATCTTTTCCCTCACTTTACAACTTTCAAAACCTGGAAATCTTGGACAAATAGTTTAACTTTTTTTAGCGGTAGTTCTCTCATTTTTAAAATGAGAATAGTATTTACCTCACAAAGTTATTGTGAAGATTAAATGAGAGAAGAAATGTAAATCCCTTAGCATAGTGCCTGACAGTATAATATATACTGAATATGATAGTTTTTACTGTAGTACGAGTTCACAGACTAACTGAAAATCATGACTACTAGGGGCTCAATAATTGTTTTTTCTTTTCTCATCCCCTATTCAGAACTTTAATCCAGCAGAGTTAAAATAATCTTTAAAAAAAAAGTAACATCTGTGCTCAACCATGAAGTCTTCAGACCTCAGGGTGTTGCTGCTGGTTTTCTGATCACTTCATTCTGTGATTAATAAAGCCTGTGACACAAAAAGTAGGATTTCCTTTCCGAGCACAGAGAGCAGCTGCTGAAATGTTGATTTATATATTAGTATAACCAGTGTAAAGAGAGAAATTGTGAAACGCTCAAAGGTTATTTAGGTAATTGGAGTGTTTGCTAGTTTTTGGTTTATATGTGTGTGTTTTATGGGGTGGGGATTATGGTTCCCCAAAATGACAAATAATTCATCTGCTTAAAAAATTTTTTTTACTGAAATGAGTGGCTATTAAAAAAAAAAAAAAACTATCCAAAATGACCAGTTATTTGGATCTCTATTTAACGGCTCAAAGAAAAGCCTTCAAACTGAACTTGATAGCTCTTTGCAAATTCTGGCCAGAAAAAAAGAAGGGTAGACCACTTGACTGTAGAGAGGGCTCTGCTAGGCTGAAGAGAACTTTGGGGCAGAGGGGCATGCAATAGCCCACTGTATATGTCTCTTCTACCATCTGCCTGCTCCCTAATTTCTCTCACCTCTTCTTTCTGCCTGATTCATGGGGCCAGTCCCTGCTTCCACCTTTCCTGAGTCTCCAAACTTTACTCCCTAGATTTGAAGTCTGGTAAAGACAGGGCTGGGGAAACAGCCAATCACAAGTTGGGAAACAAGGAATTCTATTATCTGAAATTTTTCTTGGAGTCCAGAAGTTAAATCTACATCACAGTCTTCTGATAGGGTGGGGAAATAGCTTCTATTGTTGACTATAATTATTATGACTATTATTTTTTTGGTTGAAAGTAGTTACCTAATTTCAATTTCAAAATTAAATTTCATTTTAATAAATAACTAAACAAAATTTAATCTTGAAATTAACATTGGTTTTAAATTTGTAGTGACTGATATTTAGAGAAATAAATACTTAAAATCTAAACTCAGGATTGCTTTAAGAAATCTAAATATCTAACACAGGGAGGCAATAAAATGATAATATAGCTCTGAAGCTGTAGTAAGACTTCTCTTGGAATATCGATGGTGAGCAACTGAAGATTCTATTTCTATAAGCAAAGATAAACTATTCCTAAAAACACATTCCTATCCTTTCTCCCCATCAACTTCATCTCTTGCTTCTCTACCCTTCTCTTTTTAAATTTTCCAGCCAATGAAAGTTCTACTCAACAGATTTTTCTTTTCTTTCTTTAAAAAAAATATAACTATGGTGCCCCTATTTCTAAGGCAGGAATTGAATTTCAGACAACTAATGTAATCTTCATTACATAAAAATAACCTTGGTGGGGTGGGGAGAGAAGGACATTTTTATAAGCTGGCTATTCCTGCCAACTATGCAACAGGGACCACTCATTTCCCAGGTGGAGACTTTTCTCAGCAGAAACACCCAATCTTCATTTAGGCTTGAATTGCTCAGGACAGCACCTTCCACCCCAAACTACCATCTGATAGTCCAGTCCTTTAACATACGTTAAGTCAGTTCTCAAAAGAATTTAAATGTGATATGTTATTTTCTTATAAACATGATGTGGGGGACAAATCTGGGCATTGTGCTAGAAAAATAAGAAAAATGAATGAGGTTAGAGGTTCAGTACATTTGTGTTCTAATTTTTGAAGACCATGTGTCCTTAAGATTTTTCAAAAAAGATTTAACTTATTTTACGTGTGATGCATCTCTCCCTCTACTCTGCAGGCCCTCAATATGCTACTGTTGTTCAATATGCGTTAATTTTAGCACTTGCAGTTGTCCTCTGTGATGGAAAATCCTACCATTATCTATGTTATCTCCTGGCCCAGATTTCCCCCCAGCTGCAGGACATGAAGTAACAAGAGGAGTGGTTTGAACCAGCTCGTATACACTTTCACACGAACTCAAAATGTGTAACATTACAACCCATGAGCTGATTGTATTCAAGCTTAAAGAACCAATACATACATTTTCATTACAGGAGAAAAAGATAATTTAAGTAATACAGTGTTTAGTATACGGCATAATCAAATTAATGCTGCAACATTTTTATGAGAATGTAACCAGATTAAAACATGAACAATGAGTATAAACTAGCTAGAAGAAGGTGAAATGGAGCTTTTTAGCAAAATTCAAACACCTAATGAAAAAATATTGTAGTGCATTTGACATGTTGAAAGAAGGCCAATATAGCTGACACAAAGGAAGTAATTGCTATTTTTTACAGCTGGTACTTATTAAGCATTTACTCAATAAAAATAATGCATTTTATATGCATTAACTTGAACCTTACAATGTCCCTATGTGGAAGTACCAAGGTTATCTTCATTTGACACGTAGGTATACTGCATATGGTTACAGGATCAGATGAAATAAAATGCGGAGATGAAGTAGGCAGGGGCCAGATTATGCAGGGGCTTGAGGGTACTTTATGGAACTGGTCTTTATGGTAAGGCAACCAACTGAAGAGTTTTCAGCAAGGTATCAGATTTGAATATATAAAGATGATTTTAGTTCCTGCCTGAGCAATATAATATTAGCTGACATTTCTAAATTGTTTTTTAAGGGTCAGGCACTATTTTAAGGCCCTTTGCAAGTATTAACTCATTTAACCCACAGCTACTCTATAAAATAGGAATTCTTCTCTTTTTACAAACGTAGAAACTGAGGCACAGTGAGAACAAGTGACTTGCCCAAGTTTACACATCTTGTAGGTGACAGAGCCAGGTTCCAACCCAGGCAGACTGACCCTACCATCCTCAACAACCACTTTGCTATTCTGCAGTCAAATGTGGTGCTGGGGCCTCCCTGGTGGCGCAGTGGTTAAGAGTCCGCCTGCCGATGCAGGGGATACGGGTTCGTGCCCCGGTCTGGGAGGATCCCATATGCCGCGGAGCGGCTGGGCCCGTGAGCCATGGCCGCTGGGCCTGCGCGTCCGGAGCCTGTGCTCCGCAACGGGAGAGGCCACAACAGTGAGAGGCCCGCATACCGCAAAAAAGAAAAAAGAAAAAAAAAAAAATGTGGTGCTGGATTAGGATGGTAATAAAGACAATAAAGACACATGGAGATATTTAGGAAACTTGGTGATGAACTAAGCATAGTGAGGGAGAAAGTGGGAAGTGCCAGGGATGATACTAAAATTTATGAACAGCTTACTCATCAGGATAAAATAGCTGTGTGGTTTACTGGGAGACCATGAGTTGCAGGTTTTAGATAAGGAGGTGAAGAGTTCAATTTAAAATCAATTTTAAATTAGTTGAGTTTGAGGAGTTTCTGAGACAACCAATGGTAGGTAGTCACTTATGCAATCTGAAGAGCAGAAGGAAGGCTAGGGCTCCAGACAACCCCACGAAGGAATCCTTGCCTATTATCCTCTATCACACCTTGCTTCATACCATTCTTTCCTAGTTATCACAACCTGTGATTATTTTCTCTCCGTCCCCAGGCAGAATGTAAACATATCATTGTAGATTCTTTGCTTGACTGTTCACTATTGTATTCCCAATGCCTGGCACATCATAGTGTCCCATTAATAACTGTCCAATGAATGAATAAGAGAGCATTACAGAATCTTATCACAAAATCTTTTGACAGACAGGGATTCAAGTTCTCCTTGTACGTGTCCAATGTCAAGGAATGCACTATCACAAAGCAATCATTTTTCAATGGGTCTCTTAGAAAATTCTTTTAAGTTCTATTTCAAACCACTTACTTGAAACATTGACTTACTGGTGTGGCCCACTATGTGACCCTCCTATCTGATGGTTAATGATCATGTTGCCCTTTCTTATCCTTAGTTCCTCTATATCACTTGGCTTGGATACACACCAGTTTGTCATTGCCCTTGACATGTGGCATCTGAAGGTGAACCTCCAACTCCCTCAGTCGGCCTCCTCCTTCACACACACTGAGGGCCCACAGTGTGTAGAGCAGGACTGTGAACTTCCTTGTTTAACAAGTATAGTTTTACTAAAAACAGCCCAACTTCATTAAGTCCTTCTTATTCACTTAATAATGACTTACAGCCAACTAAAATGCCATTTTAAAAAACATTTAGGTATATCAAAATATTTGGGGAGATTTAAGGGCACTCCAAGGAATTTGGTAAACAATGACACAGTTTCATTTTCATGTCTGCTATTTCAAAAAGGGTCACTTTCTAAGATTCAGCAATGTGTATCAAAATTCAAACCTGTCATATTTTTATAACCCCCTTAAGAAATCTATCCCAAAGAAATAATCTACAGTTTCATTCTTAAAAAGTCAAACGCAGCATTACTTATTTTAATATAAAAACTAGAAACCAAGTACCATAGCATAGGATAATGGCTAAGTCAATAATCGTACATTTGTTACTAAGTAGCTATGGAAAAGATGGTTACTAAATCTATCCCATATTATTAGAATAATTCTATGGGAAAATGCTTATAAAATAAGTGGATAAAACATCCTACCTGCAGGATGGCTACAAATGTGGAAGGAAACAGATTAAAATATCAACAGTAATTTGGTCTGTGTGGTGAATTGTGGTAATTTTCCCCAAAATTTAATAAATGCAAATTTTATAATTAAAATTAATTTATAATAATGTATAAAATTGACTTTCCTTTGGCCTCTGACTCTGCTTTTATGTTCATCAGGTAAGATTAAGGCCCTTTTCTGTTTCACAAATGAAACGAGAGGTATTTTCTTATATTAAGTTGAGCAGTGAAACAAATTAATAAATATAATTCTTCAAACAGATATTCCTTTTATAGATATGATTATAGAAAACTAGTTGTCAGTGGCTCAGAAGAGTTTAAAGTATAAAGATGTACTGGGGAGAGGAAAGGGAGAAAGAGAGAGACAGAGGGAGAGAAGGCAAAAGAGAGAGAGAGAGAGAGAGAGAGAGAGAGAGAGAGAGAGAGAGAGCAAACCATTGCTACTGCATGATGTAGACCATCCTGAAGTAGGAAATGATGGGAAAAGCCTGGGTTCAAAGAACAGCAGAAAATAGCCAAGGCAGAAATAAACATACTTTATAAATAGATGAGTGAAAAGCGGTTATGTGTGCAAGAAACAAGGAGATTGGAAAACAGTCTGGCAGTTCCTTAAAAAGTTGAACACAGAGTTCCCATTGAGCCAGCAATTCCACTCCTAGGTATACACTCAAGCTAAATGAAAATACAGGGTAACGCAAACACTTGTACACAACTGTTTACAGCAGCATTATTTGTAATAGGCAAAAAGTGAAAACAACCCAAACGTCCATCAACTAATGAATGGATAAACAAAATATAATATAAATAGAATGGAATAGTATTCAGCCATTAAAAGGGATGCAGTACTGATGTATGCTACCACATGGATAAACCTTAAAAATGTTAAGAAGCCAGTCACAAAGGACCACATAGTGTATGATTTCATTTATATGAAATGTTCATAATAGAATTGATAGAGACAGAAAGCAGACCAGCAATAGTGTAAGGCTGGGGGGAAGCAGAGAGCTTGTGGGGCGACAGCTAAAGGGTACCAGATTTCTTTTTGGGGTAATGAAAATGGTCACAACTGACTGTGGTGATGGTTATAGTACATTGTGAACATACTAAAAACTACTGAATTATACATTTAAAATGGGCAAATTGTATGGTGTGTGAATTGTATCTCGGTAAGTGTTACCAAAAAAACTCTAAAAAACAAGAATAACTTTGGAAAAGCAGGTGTAAAATACAAAGAAAACCCTGCAGAAATAAAAGTGAATAAGAAAATAGGTGAGAACGCACCTATCTGAGATCTAAAGACTAAATGAGGAAGGCAAGGCTGTATTAGCTGCCAATCAGTGCGGGTATGAGAGAGAATAAGTAGGAGGTAGTAGATGATGAATAGGTATTCCTTTGGAATGTTCAGAAAGGTTCAGTCTATATTACACTGTGTGGTAAAACTTGGTGTTTAAAGTGTGCTAAACACTGTGGCAAACATTCATGTCATCAATTATCTATTTGACGTGGTAAAATTCCCATTGCATGAGAGATTGGCATAACTATAATTATGACTAATTCATTTTTGTATGCCCTGCAGCACTTAGCTTGATGCCTTATACACGGTAGGAAGTCAATAAATATTTGATGAATGAAACTAACCATCAGAGCCAGACTCAAGGCTCTGTAATTACAAAGCATAAGTGAGGCCAAATTTTAGCCATTAAAAAAACTCAGAACATTATTCCACATTTGAAACATTTTAATGAATGTTTAAATGAGTTTTAATTTAGCTAACTAAAATATACACAAGTATAATTTAGTAATCTAATATGAAAGTAAAAAGATCTATCTGAAAGGTAAGGACTTTCTGAGAAATGCTAAGAAAATGTAACTTTATTCTTAATAGATACACTGCGAAACCAACACTTTACATTATTTTGATTACTTCAAAATTTAAATTCAGCTTGCTTTTCAATTAATTTTTTTTATAACAGATGCTGAATATGACCTATTTTTCCCCTGACAATATCAATAGGCTGCTCAACTACATGATACAATGTTTTTGCATTTAATTTAAAAGGCTATGGCTCAGTGTTTAAAAAATAAATTAGTAAAAGAGAAACATTATTAGGAAGAAAATGAAAGCCCATTCACCACATAATAAAAAAAAAATCATTCCTTCAAAATCAGAAACCAGTGTGAGCATTATTTGACTTACCCTACTTGGAAGCATGTAATTCCTATATACAAATAAAGTAGAACCTATAGACTGGAATGATACAGTGGCTATCAATAATTAGGTGCTAATTGACAAAATAAACAAAAACGAATGAAACAGCACATTAAAAGAAACTTGTTTTTAGCTTAATTGTTGGTGCAGAATGCACGGCTGGGGCCGGCTGCCTGGCGGCTGCTTTAGCTTTGCTGGCTTGGCTTGCTCGAACAGCAGTTTCCAAACGTGCTTTCAGCTCAGGAGCCGCTCCCATTACTGTCTTGAAAGCATGTGGATACAGAGGTCCAATATGCATTAAATTCTGGAGAGCAAACTCATGAAGATCTTTGGAAGCTGTGCTTGCTGAGGCAAAAGAATTTTCATCCAGCAGGTAAGAGATCAAAGTGGGAACTAAAAGAGCAAGTAATTGGACTCCTGCAAGTAACAAAGATAAAGTCTGAAAATTACAATAAACCTTTATTTAAAAACTAGGCAATTACTACGGTAGTCTGAATTACAATAAAATAGAAGTAAATGTTCACGATCTAATTTTAGACCTCAATAATAATAATAATTATTATTATTATTGTTTGAAGTACACGGGCCTCTCACTGTTGTGGCCTCTCCTGTTGCAGAGCACAGGCTCTGGACGCACAGGCTCAGCGGCCAGCCACGGCTCACGGGCCCAGCCGCTCCGCGGCATGTGGGATCTTCCCGGACCGGGGCACGAACCCGTGTCCCCTGCATCGGCAGGCGGACTCTCAACCACTGTGCCACCAGGGAAGCCCTTGAAGTATTTTATTTTTTTATTTTTTTGCTGTACGCGGGCCTCTCACTGCTGTGGCCTCTCCCGTTGCGGAGCACAGGCTCCGGACACACAGGCTCCGCGGCCATGGCTCGCGGGCCCAGCCGCTCCGCGGCACGTGGGATCCTCCGGGATCGGGGCACGAACCCGTGTCCCCTGCATCGGCAGGCGGACTCTCAACCACTGCGCCACCATGGAAGCCCCCCTTGAAGTATTTTAATAATGATGTTTGGCATCATTAATGCTAATCTGGTCCTATTTGTCCTATCTGCTAAAAAGCTTTTATACCTCTATTATGAACAACAAAATGTATTATTTAAAAAAATCTATTAGGCAGCCATATTTTCCCTAGTTCTTAAAGAGTACATTCCTAGAAAATAAAACAATCTGTGGGTTCAAATGCCATCGGTAGTTTAACCTCTTGCTCTTAAAAAATAAACATAAATCAACTCAATTTTGTTAGCATCATGCGCAAAAACATTAATCTTTCAGATAGTAACCACCCTTAGTAAACTTACTGTTGTAATGGCCTGTGTCAAATAGCAAAGAAGATTTATATATAATACAAATCTTCATTTTAGACTAGTGGCTTTTTAGAGAAAAATACTTACTGTTATGTTCTTCCCCAAGAGCAACCAATGTTTCAAGAACTTTGATTCCTTCTTGAACAGCTAAGAGTTCTGTATTACTGGCTGGTCTGTTTCTTTCAACAGCTTTTAGCTTTTCAACCACTATAGGAGCTAATGAATGGATGTAGGGGGTTGAAAGGGCACGATTGGAATGCTGAAAGACTGAGAGGAGAAGCTGGTAACATTTGGCTTGAACCTACACAAGAAAATCATCTTATTAATTTACATGTGTGACAGTTCTTATCTGCTCTACCATCACACTGCATCTTAATATATACTGAAAACAAGCATACTGCAGGATGAAAATAGAAATGTGGGAAGAATTAATGCCATTTCTACTTACAGAAATGGAGTAATAAAACTTCCAACATGCTAACTAAATAAAACTGAAAAGAAATTAATCCAATAAACATTCCTTATATGTTAACTCCCAAATTACCACTGCCAATATAATTTGTGTATTTCTATAGTGTATAAGAAATCAGAGACCAGGAATACTAATTTGTGTTTTTAATTCTTTCTTTAATTTACAAACCTCCCTCCCACTTTAACCTAATATATTTAGTATGGAAGGCTAATATTTGAATGATGCCAAATAAAGCTATAAAAATATATTACTTAGACACCTCAACTCTATTTGGATTCCCTGGAAATGACTGCTTAAACCAATTTAAGTGTTCCAGGCCTAGAAAATAAGGTCTCAGTGGCTCTACTTTAGATTAGAAAGACTTCATGTTATAAGAAACAAACATACAAAAAAGGAAGGTCCATCAACACATCAACGTACGTGAAAAATATTGAGGGGAAACTGTTTCAGTGCTTTGGTGGAAGAAAAGCTACCAAACATTGCTGGACATAAAAAATGCCTGGGGAATATTTTTAAAATACAGATCTGTGGACACTTCTGGAGACTCTGGTTTAGGAAGATAGTGGTAGATGTAACTAAATTGCTTTTTTTCCTGATGTGCAGCAGGTTTGAGAATCAGTAGTTTAGACACTAACACTGTAAAACAATAAAACTTATTTTCTAGAAAACAGAGTTTCCAATAGGCCCATTAAAACATGTTATAATATATATTTATCCTTTAATGGTGTCATTAAGTAAACAGTGAAAAACAGAAGCACGTAAAGTCTCTACCAATATAGGCCAGGGTTGAGCAAATATTTTAGATACTGGGCAATTTCTGTAGATATAAATAAACATATACATGTCTCTCCTAATGCTTAAACCTTTTCCAGTTTTCTGTTGAAAAGTCATATAGCAAATACTTAAGTTTTCATTTGATGTATCACAAATTTTAATGAATCAATCTGAAATTTTCTTGATAAAGTGGAAGGTTTAACACTATGTTTAAAGTGTAACTTACCCATGGGTCACATGAATTTAATGCATTTTTAAATCTGTTCATGCAGCCATTCTGCAGTGACTGGACTCCTATTATTTCACTGCCAGCAGACCACAGGAAGAGTGCAATTGCTGTTAGCATGCTTACTTCATCAGGCACAGGCATAGAATCTTCTGAAATATATGAATAATGAAATATTGACACATATAAAAATGAAAGCAATATGCTGTTTCTAAAATGTTTTGAAATTTAATTCTTCCGAAATAGAATATATGTATATGTAACACTAAATCACTTTGCTGTACACCTGAAACTAACACAACATTGTAAATCAACTAAACTCCAATATAAAACAAAAATTTTTTTAAATCTAGGGCTTCCCTGGTGGCGCAGTGGTGGAGAGTGCGCCTGCCGATGCAGGGGACACAGGTTCGTGCCCCGGTCTGGGAAGATCCCACATGCCGCGGAGCGGCCAGGCCCGTGAGCCATGGCCACTGAGCCTGTGCGTCCGGAGCCTGTGCTCTACAACAGGAGAGGCCACAACAGTGAGAGGCCTGCGTACCGCAAAAAAAAAAAAACAAAAAAAAAAACAAAACAAACAAAAAAAACTTTCATTCTTGAACAATAACCCTCTCTCTCTGACTTTTTTTTTATATATACAAGTTTATTTATTTATTTATCTTTGGTTGTGTTGGGTCTTCGTTGCTGCACGCAGGCTTCTCATTGCGGTGGCTTCTCTTGTTGCAGAGCACTGGCTCTAGGTGCACGGGCTTCAGTAGTTGTGGCTTGCAGGCTCTAGAGCGCAGGCTCAGTAGTTGTGGCTCACAGGCTCTAGAGCGCAGGCTCAGTAGTTGCGGTGCACGGGCTTAGTTGCTCCACAGCATGTGGGATCTTCCGGGACCAGGGATCGAACCCGTGCCCCCTGCATTGGCAGGCGGATTCTCAACCATTGTGCCACCAGGGAGGCCTTGTATCAATGTTAAATTGCCTCAATTTGATAATTCTTCAGTGGTTATGTAAAAGACTGTTCTTGTTCTTAGGATATCTGTGAAGTATTTAGGAGTAAAGAGTCATGATGCCTTCAATGTATTCTCAAATGGTTCAGCGAAATTAATAATAATAATATCAACAATAATAATATATGGATTATAGAAAAAATAAAACACGCAGAAAATGCTAACAATTGGTGAAATCTAGAAGAGTATGCTGAAGTTCACTATATTATTCTTGTAACATTTTAAAAAGTTTGAATCTATTTCACAATTGAATGTTTTAAAAATGAAAAAAAATATTATAGCAATCTTAAGAGTGATTCATTACATCCATGGAGGTGTGTGTGTGTGTGTGTGTGTGTTACACACATACACTGGCACATTTTTTAAAGTGGAAGTCTCAGATTTTATAATAAGAAATATGATTTCCATAAAGGAAATTCTCTATTACAAAACTCTTCTAGTAAAGCAAGAAATTCTGCTTGCCTTGCTTACAAATACTATAAAAGTACACCCATGGCTTTGATCCCTACTTCATACTTACTGTGCCTACTGAGAATTCAGCTCTGGACAGGTTATCTTAGGCAAGTTAATTATCTTATCATATACCTTTAAATTAATCTAACATGAATGAACTAGGATAAAATATCAAAACCTTCTCTTATAATTGACAATTTAAAAAACATGATTATTGATTATGGACACCCCCATGAAAACTGAAGCAATATTTATATATATACATACATATATATACATATATACATATATATATATATATATATATATATATTTTTTTTTTTTGCAGTATGCGGGCCTCTCACTGTTGTAGCCTCTCCCGTTGCAGAGCACAGGCTCTGGACACGCAGGCCCAGCAGCCATGGCTCACGGGCCTAGCTGCTCCGTGGCATGTGGGATCTTCCCAGACCGGGGCACGAACCCATGTCCCCTGCATCGGCAGGCGGACTCTCAACCACTACGCCACCAGGGAAGCCCAATATTTATACTTTTAAATGAATTCTTAACTACTTTTTCTTGTTCTATCAATGTACACACATATACATTTACATTCGTATATAATTATGGCATTTAATGTTTCTTTAGTTTGTTAAAAATCTATGCTAAAAAGAAAAATATTAACTCATGATAAAGCTAAGATAGTTTTAGTAACATTAATAAAACTAGTTAAAGTTTTCCCTTCCAAATATTAATACTAAAAAATTTCAGGTGATATAAGTAGTACGTGGTTTGTTTAAAATATAACAAGTGTATGGGAAAGAAAATAAAACTTGTAATACTACCATCTAGTGATAGTTTAATTTCTAGGTTTTTGATTAATTTCTTCTGGTCTGGGTTAGTTTTTTTATATATAATTATTTATAAACATGATTTTTAATAGATATAATGGATATATAATTCAAATGAGTATACCATGATATATTTAATATTTTTTCCCACTGCCAGATAGTTATATTTATCACTTTTGTATTTTCATTATTATAAAATAGACTGTGATAAATAACCTTGAACACAAGTTGTTGATCAATAAGGTCAGAGTATGAATTCTTAAAGGCTCTGTGTGTATTTTGCAGAATTGATTCCCTGAAAGTTTAAACTGTATTAATTCCCTTCAGCAAAGTATGAAAATGTTCTCCTGGTATCAATTCCACCTGTACATACTCACAATTTTTTTAAATCAGTTTTACAGGTAAAAATTTATATTACTTTGTTTTTGTTTGTATTTCTTTGCTTATATAATAATGTGGCTAACTTTTTTACATACTTGGTGGGCATCTGTATTTCCTGTTTAACAATGCGTGCTCTTTCCTTCTTTCTTAAAAGACTTCTTTGTACATTAATGATATTAACACTGACATAAATATTATTTTCAGTTTTTGATATTTTTTTCAGTTATCTTTTATTTTTTAAATTTTTTTCTTCCAGTTTTATTGAGATACAATTGACACACAGTACTATATAAGTTTAAGGTGCACAGTATAATGATTTGACTTACATACATCATGAAATGTTTATCACAAGTTTAGCGAACATCCATCATCTCATATAGATACAAAATTAAAGAAACAGGAAAAAAATCTTTTTCCTTCTGATAAGAATTTTTAGGATTTATCAACTTTTTTTTTTTGCGGTACGCAGGCCTCTTACTGTTGTGGCCTCTCCCGTTGCAGAGCACAGGCTCTGGACGCACAGGCCCAGCGGCCATGGCTCACGGGCCCAGCCGCTCCACGGCATGTGGGATCTTCCTGGACCGGGGCACGAACCCGTGTCCCCTGCACTGGCAGGCGGACTCTCAACCACTGCGCCATCAGGGAAGCCCTCCACCATTTTTTAATGCCGTTGTTTTTGACAGGTAGATGTTAAATTCTATAGTCCAATACACTGATATTTTCCTCTGTGATATTTACCATTCACTTACACTTACATAGTCCTTTGTCATTCTGACATAAAGGAGTCACCTATATTTTCTTTATTTACCTATTTTAAAAATTTTACATTATCATTCTAACTTACCTCGTATTTACTTAGAGTCATGATATAAGGGGAGAGACTAACTGGAACTGGTATCTGAAATGGCTAATTGACACAAACCATTTGAAGAATAATGAATGTGCCCTTATGTGGATGAATGTCTGTTTTAAAACAATCTGTTCTGTTTCACTGCCCTATCTGTTCATTCTTGGGCCCACTCCACAGTTTTAGATAGTGTGGAAATGTTTTAATAGGCAATATGGCAAGTCTTTAATTATTATTCTTTGTTTTCAATCCTTTCACATTTACAACAGAAATAAAATGAAAGAAAAAGTCAAACACAGAAGAAAAATGGACCAAAATGTGAATAAGCATTTCCCCCCAAATTAGACACAAACATGAAAAATGCTTATACTCACTAGGAAAATGAGAAATGCCACTTAAAACAGTAAGATAGTACGTTTTACTTATCAGATAACGTCCCATGTATTGGTGGGGATCAGGCACTGCTGGTAGAAGTGCAAATTCATACAGCTACTTTGGAGAGCAATTTGGCAACGTCTGATAAAATTAAAATGTGTCATCAATTCCGCTTGGAGGGGTATGCCCTAGAAAATCTCATAGCACAAAGCACATAAGGAATTTATAAGGATGTTCACTGAGACAAGTTTTTTATAATTGGGAAAAATCAGAAATAGCAAAAATATCCACTGTTAGGGGAATGAATAATGATTGATAAATATAAGTGATGGACAACTATATAGGAGTTCAAAACAATGTATAAGAGTTTTATATGCATACATCCTTTCTTTTTGGGGAAACCTCCCAAAATGTATATAAGTGCTAAGACAAGGGCGTTCAGAGTCAATATCCAGAATGGGGAACTAAAAGTTCACATCTGAAAGATGGGACTAAAATACCTCTCTGAGTTGATTCGGTGTTATATAGCAGTTTTCTGATGAGCTCATTCAATTAGTTATTAGGGAACAGATATCCTAATAAACTTTAAAAAATTTAAAACTGATTAGATTACCTGGTTGAGAATATTCTAGGATGCATGCAAGAGTGCTACGAATTAGAGCTGTCCACTGTTTTTGAGTATCCTCAGTTTTGGCCATTGAAAGTGTCACAATACTTTTGATCCCTTGAAGAGCTGCACTGACCGGTGGAGGAACCTGATTATCTGCAGACTTTATTGCTGTGTCTTTCAATATTCTTGCAATTAAAAACAGAATTGTGGGCAGGACTGTCATACATCCTGAAATAAAAACAAATCAGATTGCCTCGTAATTAATAATTCCCATATTATAGTTATTTCAATTGTTTATATTTTTATGGTTTAATATTATTTCTTTTCCTTGTATTTATACAAAATTTACTGCATTACTATTACTATAATTCAGTGTTTGAAAAAAAGTCACAAGTTATTTCAAAGGAAATATTTTCTTTCTTTTCCCAGCTTGCCTTGTTTTTTATTACTTCTAGTATTTCACCTATTTAATAATCATGCCCTTCATAATGAAAATAAGGAAGGTAGAAAAACAGAAGGAAAACCTTACCAAATACTTTGAGAAGTACCTGAGAAACTTGGTGAATCATGTAGCAATTCCAAGACAAGTAATCAATCTCATTGTACTAAGTGAGCCTTAGTACTAAGTCAGTCAATATAGTAACCAAGTCAGGAAACAGATAAGAAGACTATACAGGTAAGCCAAAAAGAGATGAAAGAATCCTAGGATTTGTAGCTGAAAGAACTTTAAGATAATCAAATCAACCACCCACTTAATGAAAGAGTCCCTTCACCACTCTGACATGCAGCCACTGTAGTCTGTCTACACAACTTCAATGATGGAGAATTCATTGTTTTCATATCTGTAGGCTTGTGTTGAACTGAAATTTACCTTTATATATCCTGATACCATCTCTACCTTCTAGATACAACAGAGGGAAAGTCTACTTTTCCATCCACTAGTTCTTCAGGTGTCTGCAGACAGCTATTATCTTTTTCAGCTATAATTTTTTTAGTTGCTCCTTAAAGTAGGTTGTCACTCTCCTCTGACATTTGTTAGTTTGTCAGTGTTGCTCAAGAGTAGCAACCAGATCAGAAAATAAAGGGTTTAGTAATTCCCTTTTATGTCTATCTGCTAACTTTTTCAGCTATAATTTTTTTAGTTGCTCCTTAAAGTAGGTTGTCACTCTCCTCTGACATTTGTTAGTTTGTCAGTGTTGCTCAAGAGTAGCAACCAGATCAGAAAATGAAGGGTTTAGTAATCCCACTTTATGTCTATCTGCTAACATTCGATGTCTTCCCTCAAACTGTGGTTCTACCTCTTTGCTGAAGTTTGTTTGACATGTATCTGAAAGGGGTATCCTGGGTCTTTGACTTCTTAAATCTTCAGTCTTTTTTTTTTTTTTTTTTTTTTGCAGTACGCAGGCCTCTCACTATTGTGGCCTCTCCCGTTGCGGAGCACAGGCTCCGGACGCGCAGGCTCAGTGGCCATGGCTCACGGGCCCAGCTGCTCTGCGGCATGTGGGATCTTCCCAGACTGGGGCACGAACCCGTGTCCCCTGCATCGGCAGGCGGACTCTCAACCACTGCACCACCAGGGAAGCCCTTCAGTCTTTTTTTATAGGCTCCTAAAGGTAAACAAACCCTTTAAAAAAACCCTACTTCTCCTTTAAGATTTAAGAGGAAAATAAATCATAATAGCACTTAAAATCAAAGGCAACCTCATCTCTAATACAGTATAACACATTTCCAAATAGTGATCAGTACTGTACCAGCGGGTGAACAAAGGGATGGTAAGTCAGAGAGTATGGTAACTGTGGCTGCCACCAGACGAGCACTTTCTTCTGACAGTCGAGTTTTAGTGGCTACGTGACTTGGAGAGTCCGACATCTTGGTACTGAGATGCGGCATGTGCCGCACTAAAATGAACATCAACAGCTCCATAGTTGCAAACACAAGAGATTTTCCAGGAATAAGACCACCGCCGTCACCTCCTTCTCCTAACACAGGACAGGGCTCTTTTTCCATATCATCTTCATCTTGGGTGAAAGAAAATTTGGTGAAATTCTCGGCAAACAAAATAAAAAACAGTAGATGAAACAACACAATAAGTATACTTAGTAAATTCTTTCAAAAGAATTTACAACTAGATGTTTAACTGATGCCATATGTCTTTCTCAGAATAATTCCTGCCTGACTAGAATTGTTTATTTACCTCTCCTTAAAAGTAACGGACAATTCATTTTTTACTTCGAAAATTTTTATTAGGTATTTTTTATTAGGAATGTATTTCATAATAGGAGTAACACATATGTTAGGCTGAAACATGTGAAGTTGACCCTTTTGAAGGTGAAAGATAGCTGAATATGAGCAATTCCATTTGCATCATGCTAATGAAAGCAAAATCAATTGCAAAGCTTCTAAATGTATGGTTAAATTTTTTAATTAACAACTTCCTGGTATTAATATTTTAAAAATTAGAGTACAAATAAATCTACTTCAATGTTAGTGTAATTTCTAGTGCTTACTTAGTGTGTTTCTTTTTTCTTGCAAATAATCCTGAGCAGCTCTTACTATCTGTTGTACAACTCCAGTCACCAGAAGCTGGACGGATGGTGGATTCCAGGTCAGTAGGAGGCGGTGTAAAACACTCAGCAACTCAACACCAATCTGCTGTTATAAATTAATACAGAGAAATTAATTTTAATTTCAAAGGATACATTTATATTATTAAATCTAAGAAAATATACATGTAAAAATAAATAAATTTGGTAGCTGAAATTAATATATTGGACTATGTAGCAAATATTATAACAATTTTGAAAAAGGGTCATATTTTATCTGAACATATTTTCAGTCAAAAATTACTTTATTATGTACTTAAATAATTTTTCCATTTAAAAATGGTCATTCTCCTACTTCTTTTCTCTTTAGGACTAAACAATATTCCTAGCATCCAGTGCCAGTAAAATTTATGATTTCCAAACTAAGTACCCAAGAGTAGTCTACCAGAAATTCTAGGCATTCTGGTAAGTCCCTCTCAGATTCATCTCAGAACTATTACAAACTTCTACCGCTTACTACTCACTTTAAAAAGTCTCTTACAATCTTCCACATCAAACCCATCCAATGAACCCACCTCAAATTTCAGAGGGAGAAAAAAATTTAACTGCAACCGAAGCCACCTTTACCTTTTTCCTTCAGATCAAGTGTCCAGCCCCTGTCCAAGACTGATTAATCTTTCCTCATATGCCTGCTACCCCATCCTGTTTGACTTCCCAAGGATTCTTCAAGGACATCAATCATACCCCGTATGTTGTCAACCTCGCTCTCTAGCTAAGCTCCTCTTCCCCAGGATAAGTACCTGCTCAAGTCCTTCCTATCTAATTTCCTCCCACACCTCAAAAAACCTCTCAGATCCTTCCATCTGCCCCCATGTTCTCTTCTGTCTCTGTCTTGTTTCTTCCTTTCCCAGACCGAATGCTGCCACTTCCTTCACTCTCATTTACTCCTCGATCTTCTATAATCTGGCTTGATCCACCTGAGAAAACGCTATGCCTGAGGTCACCAATAACCTCCATGGGACTCTTTTTCTGTCCTTATTTACTGGGTTCTATCCCTTTTGAGACTGTTGTCTGTCCTTGAAACTCTCTCATCTTTGATAACTTTTTTTTTTTTTAAACTGGCATCTGGTCTTTATTTAGTCAGTATCAGAGCACCAACAACATGCTAAGTCCTATGCCCCGTGCTGTGGACTTAGTGGTGATTAACTCAGACTTGGTTTCTGGATTCTTTTGGTTCTCCTCCTTCCTCTCTAGTAGTCTCCACTGCTGATTTATTCCCCTCATCTCAATCCTTATTTGCTATTTATCCCTAAGGTTCCAGTCTTGGCCCTCTTTCCTTCTTCCTTTATTCAGTTTTCCGAGGCCAGTGGACTCATTATCTCTCTGGAATTATGAAAATGGCCTCATAATTGACCTCCCTCCTCCCTTTTCATGTCTTAAAAATCAACCACTACAAGATTGATGGGGTGATCAAATTTATGTCTGCTGTATTTCTGGAATACACAACCATGTCATTCTATCTACTACATTAACAGTTATTTTGGTTTTAACATAATATGTCACACACCTTCATTCATAGATTAAATTTTATTGGTTTGACCATTTGAAAACAACACTCAAGTTTCTTGCAGTAATATGTAGTTTACCTGAGGCACAGCTTCAGGCTACAAGGCTGGGGTACAAGAAGAGTTCATCAGTAAGTGAAGCTTGTAATCACACAGCACATGCTTTGCTTCGTTTCATTTGGGTTCTTTTTTTGAGCAGCACCATGTGCAAAACTAATTTTGATATAATACAATAATGAGAACTTTGCTCTTTATCTGTTTGTGTTTTATGGAAAATTATCCCAAGTGATACCACTTGGTAGTATGGTGTTCAAAGAAATGGTTATTACGAAAATAAAATTCCTAATTAAAAAGAATAACAAATCCAGTGGTAACTTGGTTCTGTAACATGAATAAAATCCTCTAAATATTTCATACATAAATTAGAAAAAGCAATTCATTAAACTTTTTAAATAAGTACCTGAGTCAGCGCATAAAAATTTCATTAAATGAGAGATAAAACTTAATCATTTAAAAGTGACATAGTTTATTTAATAGCCTTATGAATCACTTCAGCCCTTTATTAGTAGAATCATTAACTGGGACTGAAGCCATCCTTTATTTATTTATTTATTTATTTGTCTGCACTGGGTTTTCATTGCTGCATGCGGGCTTTCTCTAGTTACTGTGAGCAGGGGCTACGTTTTGTTGCGGCATGCAGGCTTCTCATTGCGGTGGCTTCTCTTGTGGAGCATGGGCTCTAGGCGTGCAGGCTTCAGTAGTTGTGGCGCATGGGCTCAGTAGTTGTGGCTCACGGGCTCTAGAGTGTAGGCTCAGTAGTTGTGGTGCACGGGCTTAGTTGCTCCGCAGCATGTGGGATCTTCCTGGACCAGGGTTCGAACCCGTGTCCCCTGCATTGACAGGTGGATTCTTAACCACTGTGCCAGCAGGGAAGTCCCTGAAGACATCCTTTAAATTTTTAGTTTTACTTGACTGCTGATGAACTGATCAAAGAAGGTACAGTGACGATCTCTAGTCTAGCTGTGCCTGGTCATCCAACTTTCAATATAGGGTCTTAGATGAAGCCAAAATCCTGAATGCTTATTATATAATATTTATTTCATATGTGAGAAAATTATCTTAAGATAAATATGATGTATACAAAGCATAAATTATCTATTATAGAAATATACTGTACCTGATCTTCTGCAATATGGATTCGGGCATAAGGAGAATCTAGCAAGGTGTGTAAGGCCTGTAGACAAGCTGTAACATGTTCAACAGGCTCCTCAGGTCTTGGGGAACAAAGGAACTGTATACTCACGCCTGCAATGTACAAAATAAACACACAGGTTTGTTAATATAAAACACTTTGTTGCTTTGACACCATTTTTTTCCCACTTTCACCTACTTATTTTTTTTACAGATTACTTTTAACATATATTAATGCCTTAAAGTGAGTTCAAAATGATTGTCAAAATAAGCAGCCGAACTTAACACAGGTTGTACCTCTGCAAGGAGGCTAATAATCACATTGGAAGGGGATGGGGGAGTTCCAAGGTCATCTTGATTAAGAAGTTAAAGATATTTTAAAATAATACATTAAGAATAAATTTATGAAAATTATAAAATTAATTCTCATTAAATGAGTGACAAATTCTTAAGTGTTAAAAGAGCATCTATAAAGCAATTATAAATAAGAATTATTCAAATTTGCTTTAACTTTACATTTTATTATTTCCTTATGAGGCAATTTGTTAAGTGCCAAGTAAAAAGAAAAGTTGTTGAAAAAAAAATAGTTTGCTTTTTTCCCTTGAAAATTATTCAATATTGGTCTGTGAGTGAACATGAGAGAGAATTTTGAGAGTCGTTTTTTTTTTTTTTTTTGCGGTACGCGGGCCTCTCACTGTTGTGGCCTCTCCCGCTGCGGAGCACAGGCTCCAGACGCGCAGGCTCAGCGGCCATGGCTCACGGGCCCAGTCGCTCCGTGGCATGTGGGATCTTCCCGGACTGGGGCGCGAACCTGTGTCCCCTGCATTGGCAGGTGGACTCTCAACCACTGTGCCACCAGGGAAGCCCCTACAATTTATTCTTGTTTGTGTAAAACTGTATACAGTCTTCTGGACCTAACGGCTTCTTCAGGTCTTCAGTTTCCTTCTAAAGACTCCTGTGTACATGTAAAAATATTAAATAAATTTGTATGCTTTCCTCCTGTTAATGTGTCTTAGGTCAGTTTTATTCTTAAGCCAGTCACAGATCTTAAGAGGGTAGAAAGAAGTTTTTTCTCCCCTACAGATACACATTTTCAGAAGTGATACATCTTGAAATACATTAACATGGCTCACCTACCTAAAATCAGATGCATTCTGTCTTTGTTAATTTCTGGCAAAGATTTAGCACTAGGCGTTGCTCCTGATGCTTGGTTTAAATTGATGGGTGTAGAACGTTTTTGTAAACCTGCTACTGCTGCTGCTTCTGCTGACTCTGAACATGTAAATCCTGTGCTATTTAACCAAAGTGCCACTGCGTGGAGAATTGGGGCCCAGGAATTCCGATAGTGAAGTCTAGCTGTATCAATAGTCTCAGGAGTATAAAATGCTCCACCTAAAAAGCAATCAAAAACGTTACTTCTATTATACTCATTTATGAACAACTACCTTAAAAAATAACCATTACATACTGTCTTAGTCCATTTGGGCTGGTATAAGAAAATACCACAGACTGGGTGGATTATAAACAACAGAAATTTATTTCTCATAGTTCTGGAGGCTGGAGGTGCCAGCATGGTCTGGTGAGGGCCCTCTTCCTGATTCATAGCCAGTGCCTTCTTGCTGTGCCCTCACAAGGTGGAAGGGGCCAGGGAGCTCTGTGGGTTCTCTCTTACAAGGGGACAACTTCCACTCCTAGGGGCTCCACCCTCATGACCTAAGCACCTCCCAAAGGCCTCACCTCCTAATTCCATCACAATAGGGATTAGGTTTCAACATAAGAATTTTGAGGTGACACAAATATTCAGATCATAGCACACATGAAAGAGCAAATTTGGCAAAGAGTTTCTTGTACAGAGTTATCAAAACTAACGTCTTTCCTGCAGCTGCTGACCTGGAGTGCCTGTCACTTCCTCGCTGATGTTAGGGTTTCCAGCCTTTTTGCTGCAAATGCTGATGCCTCTGAATGCCCTCTACCTTTCCCTACCCGTGGTCCTCTTCCTCAGGCTTCCTCTTCACTGTTGCCAGCAACTCTTAAAACCCTCATCACCTTCCCTTTCTCTCATAGCCAGGGAACTCTGTCTCTTCTTTCTTTTTCACTCTTCTGCCAATTCTTCCCCTCCTCCTGCTTTCTCTATCAAACTGAGGACTGCCACATCTGTCCCTGCATACACACACTGACCAACACAGCAATATGCTTCCTCATGGTTATGAATAATGACTTGTTATGCCCAGTTAGAGTAACCTAGCTCGTACAGTTATTACTATAACAGTGAGAACATTTTTGCTTGGGCTAACAAGTTTAATGCCATATATGAATTCACAAATTCAGTATGGAGAACATGCTCTAAATGAGAGAATGTCAAGTTTTAAGTTCACAGAAATTTTAAATGTTAGTATTACGATTGTTGCTAGTCTCCACCAATTCCATTTTGTTTAATTACTACTTTGAACTCTATTAAAAGCAAAACTCTAAATGCAGTACTTACCATCTGGGGGTAGCTGACTAGCAAATTCAGCTGGTAAAGTTAAAAGCGCATAGTCTTTTAATGCTGCCAACCACAGGCGACTGAGTGTTGGCAGTTCAGGTTGTACGAGTGTTATTAAACTGTCTGGTGGTAGTTCATCTATGGTACTGTAATCATCATCATCATCATCAGTATTTTTAATTGCTCTTTTTGGTTTTGACTCTGCTTCTTTTTTAATATTCATAGCAACCACATATACCTAGTAAGATATTCAGGAGGAGAAAATAACAAGGCATAATATTAAGAAATGACATATTCTAAGTTGTTATTATACAGCTGAATCATCGAAAGTGAGTACAGATACTAGAAAGTATACAACAATATCTCAATAAGCACTGTAAGTATACTCAGCCGTTCACTCATCAAACCCTTCTTAGGTACTTACTCTTGCCTTGCATTTGCTATTGAGCTAGGGCCTGAGGGGCAACAAAGACAAGTAATACATGGTTTTCACCTTCCATGGACTCACAGACTGATACAATGAAAGGAAAGTGAGAAAATTGCTGAGAGAAAGGGATTTTTTTTTAATTTGTTTTAAATGACCTATCTTCCCACCTCACTACACGCAGTGACTATGTACACTGCCTGGCACCTAACGAACACTCAGTGGTTTGAGTAATGAATGAATGAATGAATCACAGGAAGCACCAAGGATGGAAGACTCTTAATGGACTATGAAAAGGTGAGACTGGATTCAAAGACAAAAGTTCACCTGTTCACAGGCAAAGATGGAAGGGGGAATTCCAGGCAGAGGGAATATAAAGAGCAAGAGCACAAGAGACAGAAACTAGCAAGGCATGCTGAGGAAACTGCAAGTGGTTGGTATTAGACTGAGCGTAGAATATAAGGCAGAAGTAGCTGAAGACTGTTGGTAATGGGGAAGCGAAGGAGTCACTGCAGTATTTAAAGGTCATTTGTATGTATTTTTCCTCAAATTTTAATTTAAAAAATTATACCATAAATAGTTTGAAAAATGAGTTTTTAAAATTACTCATAATTCTAATTTCCAGGTTTTCATATTCCAACTTTCTAAGTTATAATTTTGTTGTACAGAGAATTTTGTATTTAATTTTATCTATTCATATATCATAAGGGTTTCCATATGAATACTAGTCTTCATAACTGTTATTCTTTTTTTTTTTTTTTTTTTTTGCGTTACGTGGGCCTCTCACTGTTGTGGCCTCTCCCGTTGTGGAGCACAGGCTCTGGACACGCAGGCCCAGCGGCCATGGCTCACAGGCCCAGCCGCTCCGCGGCATGTGGGATCTTCCCGGACCGGGGCACGAACCCGTGTCCCCTGCATCGGCAGGCGGACTCTCAACCACTGCGCCACCAGGGAAGCCCCCATAACTGTTATTCTTAATGGCTGCAATGGAAGACATTATACATCTAACAATTTTCCTGTGGTTGAACTTATATATTTTTTTCTGATTCTTTTTAGCCTTGGGAATCTTAGAAAGATGAGACATAGTTTTCAAAGACAAAGGTTTTCAGTTCTTCACATTATAAGTAAGGTTCCAACTAAACATTTTTGTAAATTTCTCTCTTTTTCATATTTTGGATATTTTTCCCTAGGATAAAGTTCAAGAAATGGAATTACTGGATCAGTGATTATAAATACTTCCATGGCTCTGAAGAGATACTGCCAAATGCTTTCTAAAAGGGTTCTGTATTTTACATTGCTACTTGCAATATGAGAATATATTTAGACTCGTTTTTTAAAAAAATTGGGTTTATTTTTCTTATGAGATATTACACACAAAATATAGAAGAATCAGAAGCATAAGAAAAATGAAGAAAATAAAACCAGATACAATCCTACTACTCAGATGTAATACTGTTAACATTCTAGCCATGTTGTATATACATACTCAGTCTTTTAAAAACTATGTTTCCATATAATATTATACTCAATTTTCTATTCACTTAATACCATTATCTTTGGATCAAGAAATACAATTATTCATATATTGCCTTTTTTTTTAGAATGATAAACAACATTGCAGCAAACATCCTCGTAGCAGAATCTTTGTGTATATCCTTGATATTCCTTAGGATAAACTGGTCAACTAATGTGTACGATTTTAGAAAGTGCTTTGATAATACAGTTGACCCTTGAAGCAACGTACGTTTGAACTGTGCAGGTCCACTTATACATGGATTTTTTTCAATAGTAAACACTGCAGTACTACATGTCTAATAAACAGCTAAAAATATGGGACTGGAATGTAGGAGAGAAGTATGGCTATAAAAGTAGAATTAGAAACTCATATACAAGTAAAAGCTACTGGGTATGAGTGTAGATGACGCTACCCACAGAGTATGAAGAGTGAGAAAAGGGACAAGAAAAATGCCAATATTTAAAGAGCAGGCAGGCAAAGAGAAGCCAGCAAGTGATGCTGAGAATGAACAATAAAAGAAAAGAAGAAAACCAAGGGAGTAGTGTCACGGAAGTCAAGGAAAACAAAATTTCCAGAGGAGATAATATCAAATGCTATAGAGAGGCTAAGTAAGACAGAGATTGAAAAGTGTCCAGCAATTTGGAGAATTATATTATTTGTAACTTTAGCGAAATAATTTCAATGAAATGCTGAGAGTAAACCCAGATTGCAGGCGATTGAGAAGTGAGTGACTAGCTGAGGACATGAAGATACTGAAACTCGTTCAATGAACAGAGGTGTGAAGAGGAGAGTGAATAGAAGAGGACAAGCAAGTAGAGGGTGATGGTGAGATACAGAAATGGGGGTAAGTGAGATACAGAGTGGGGGTGACTGAGATACAGAGGCGGGGTAAGTGAGATACAGAGGTGGGGGTGACTGAGATACAGAGGTGGGGGTAAGTGAGATACAGAGGCGGGGTAAGTGGGATACAGAGGCGGGGTAAGTGAGATACAGAGGCGGGGTAAGTGACAGCACTTAGCTTGGAACAGTCCCCTCCTGAGACTTATGTTTACTAACATCTACTCTCATCCTCCAGGTCTCAGCTTAAGTGTCGCTTTCTCCAAGCAGCTTCCTCTGAGCCCTCAGACTATTTTAGGTGCCTCTGCTGTGTGTTTTCCACAGTCTAGACTTCTCCTATAACAGTCATTATTTTTGTTGCATATACTCGTTCACTAGTTTGTTTTTCTCAGTAAACGTAGAACATCTGGATTGTGCACCACTGTATTCTCAACTTCTAGCCTGGCACAGAGCCGATGTTTAGTAACACCGTTGAATGAATCAGAGAGTGGGAGGTAAGAGAATGAGAAAAGGTAATCCTAGGTTAGAGGAAAACTTTAAAGTAATAATAATTATTATATTAATAACAACAGGTAACATTCACTGTGCACATAAATAAGGTAGTGATTGAACAAAGTCATTATTACCTCATTTACTTCAAAATGTAATTCTGTGAAATGTGCATAATTATTATCCACACTTTAGGGCTGAGGAACGAGGTTTAGAGAAGCAGTTAAATAACTCACCCAAGGTCACATGGGTAAAAGGAGTTTTCAACTCACATTCATCTAAAGACTTGAAGGTAACAATCTGAGGAGCTGGAAAACTAACATCCTCAATTTTTTGAGTAAAAAG
Source organism: Mesoplodon densirostris (assembly GCF_025265405.1). Classification (NCBI taxonomy): domain Eukaryota; kingdom Metazoa; phylum Chordata; class Mammalia; order Artiodactyla; family Ziphiidae; genus Mesoplodon; species Mesoplodon densirostris. The sequence continues at coordinate 29,823,920 of NC_082674.1, forward strand.
TAGAAGCAAAGATAGATCTTGAGTAGAGAAATCTAGAATATATTGGGCCTTTGAGGAAAAGGACGAAGGAAAGGAAGCTAAGCAAGGAAAAGATTTACTAGACAATATTACAGGCTGAGGCTTGAAGTGCAAATTATTTAATTATAGAACCAAGTTACCCCCAAATAAGAAAAGCGTCTCAAAAAATGTGCATTAGGGGCTTCCATGGTGGCGCAGTGGTTGAGAGTCCGCCTGTCCGCCTGCCGATGCAGGGGACACGGGTTCGTGCCCCTATCCCGGAAGATCCCACATGCCGCGGAGCGGCTGGGCCCGCGAGCCATGGCCGCGGAGCCTGTGTGTCCGGAGCCTGTGCTCCGCAACGGGAGAGGCCACAGCAGTGAGAGGCCCGCGTACAGCAAAAAAAAAAAAAAAAAATGTGCATTAATAATTTAGTTATGTGAGGTTTTGATCTAATTTGTTAAAAGCAATTACTTATCTTCCATTCAGTGCCAGATACAATGCTTGGTCCTTTTACATACCTCACCTTAGAAGAAGATATTACTGCAATTTCCATGTTATAATGAAAAAACTGAGTATCTGAGAGATCAAATCACTTGAACAAAGTCACAAAGATGGTGAATTACAGAGACAGAACTTGTTCTAGGGCCTCTGATTCAACATTTAATGCTTTTTATACTGAACTATGTCAGACTTCTTAGTAGGTGAATCAAGCACGTTAATGCAAGTCAGCAGAGAACCAACTAACTGGCAAATGGTTTTATGATCATCCAACTACATACCTGTCTCTATGTTTGGGAAATTAATGAATGGGGCTGGAGAATTAAGAACAATTTTGGAAGCTATCTTTTTAAAAATAAAAATCATTCAATCATTTAGAATGTAATTTCTACAGACAAGAAAAGTAATAGCAAGTTTTAGTTAAAAATCAGATATGTGAAAATTAACATAGAATTTCTGTGAATTTCAAAGTGAGAAAACAATCACATAATAGTATCTTTCTAACACTACTTTCCACCTAAAACTATGGATTTGCATTAATTTGAAAAAAACTAAAATTTTATCAATAAAAACAAATATTTTATCAATGCAAATATTATTTTACTTCTCTACGCCAAAAGATGGCAGCAGAGTGAAAATAAAGGAACACTCAGGGATACTCTATGAAAACAACTTGATCTAAAAATCAGAGAGAAAAACTAATTTATACAATATCTTATTGCTCTACATTTTCCTTTTTTTCCCCCCTTCTGTGACAGAAATAATCCACAAAAACCCAGAGGTCCTTTATCTAAACTATATCATCTGGATGTTGCATGCCTTGAGCCAGCAATTGTCTGCTGGGTGGTCACAGGCTGCTGATACCATGGAAATAGGTAAGTGAGATACTGGGTTGGCAGAGGAAGGAATAAAGAGCTACTTGAAGTACCTGAGTGCAGACAAATAAGTATTTGAAAACAACTGGCAGACGAGATTTAGAAAAGTGAATTTAAAACAGTATTATTATTTTTAAAAAGTAGCTATGGGAATAAAAGAGGTAAAAACAGCTACAAAAAAACAAAACAACAACCAAAAAACCCTACAGCCTCAGTATCAATGGGTGGTGGCATGTCTCCTGAAATTTAATCAAATAAGATTCTTGGCATAAATTTTATTTTATTTAATTTATATTTGTAGGTTTTCCCTGCCTAGTTTTTCCATAGTAAGTAAGAAGAGCCCTTCTTCAACACAGATGTTTTTAAAACACTGATTAAAAATATAATTTTCAAAGGTTCAATAAGAGTTCTTTTGAGACATAAATGTATATGCATTTCAGTGAGAAAGAGCAAATAGCAGATTTTTTAAAAAGCACTCTATATCACAGGTCAGTTTTAAACAAAAATCAAACAAATTTTTTTTTACCTACAGGAGTAGGGGAACATTTTCTCATGGATGGAGAAATGGTTAAAAACAATAGGTCATGGTTACCTCTGCCCATGCTTTGAGAACAGCCAGTTTTTCCATGGTTGTGGCACTCTCGCGGTAGAGTTGGCTGGAAGATCCTTTTCCGGCCTGAACTTTGTCCAGTGAAGAAACAAGCAGATTGTGTACTCGACGGAGATCATTGAGATCACTGACAACTCCACTTCCAATCCATGTACTACATACCTAGCCAAAGGAAAAAAAACTTTTATTTTTATAGTAAAAAGTTAACATCAGGGACTTCCCTGGTGGCGCAGTAGTTAAGAATCCGCCTGCCAATGCAGGAGACATGGTTCGAGCCCTCGTCTGGGAAGAACCCACATGCCGCGGAGCAAGTAAGCCCATGTACCACAACTACTGATGCTGCACTCTAGAGACTGAGAGCCACAACTACTGAGCCCTGTGCCACAACTACTGAAGCCCATGCACCTAGAGCCCATGCTCTGCAACAAAGAGAAGCTACTGCAATGAGAGGCCCGCGCACTGCACAACAAAGAGTAGCCCCCACTCGCCGCAACTAGAGAAAGCCTGTGCACAGCAACGAAGACCCAATGCAGCCAAAAAAATAAAATGTTAGTTAATTTAAAAAAAAAGTTAACATTAAACATATAAAAGAATGGAGTAAATATGATTTTTTTCCCAAGGGGAAGAAACACAAACAAAACCAATGAACAAAACAAAAAAACCTCAACGCTATGCTTTAATATTATTTTTTTAATAAAATATCAACAGCAAGTATGGAACTTATTGTACTCCTATGTAGAAAACAAAACAATATATACTTAACATGTTTCCACTATCTAATTTCCCAAAAATTTTAACAGAAAAGAATTTCCACCCAAATCGGTTTGGTTATGAATAATTCTTCAATTCAACATTTCTGTTTACTATAGGCAAAAGGTTATTCTTAGTGCTATAGAGGAGTTAAAAAAAAAAAAGTAAAGGGAAAAAATCTAGTCCCTGTCCTCAAGTAAGTAAACTCAGATTAAATGAACACATGAGAATGTTTTATGACTGTCATACTGCACTTAAGAAGAGAGAAAGAAGAGATTAATTCTAGAAGGAGAAATGGGAATGTTTAGATATCAGGAAATTTTATGTGTATAGATACAGGGGAGTTTCATGGAGGAAGAGACAAAATTATGAAAATTAACTGGGATCAGATTACAGTACAATTTAAATTCCACGTGAACTGAATTCAGACTTGTTCTGTAGGCAATCATGAGTTTCTAAGGCTTCTGAGCAGGGGAATATTATTAGAATTGTGCTTTAGGAAAACTGCTCCAATACTAAGTATAGGAAAGCATGTGTTTAGACAGTAAGCGCTGTGTTCAGTCACATGACTATTATAATACCACGGAACAGAGATGATACGGATCAAACTGAGAATCAAATGAAGAGAAAGAGGCATCTGAGAAAGACTTGGAAGTAGAAATCACAGGATTTGGAAACCAATTACATATTTTTAGGGGGTGAAGGCACGGACATGTAAACAGTATGAGGCGATAATCAAAGACTACCAAATTTTGACTGTCAAAGTTTCTAACCTGGATGAATGTAAGGAAGGTGACACCACTGTTTAAGAGAGATAACATAAGAACAAAGGGAAGTTTGGTGGAGATGAGAACTTGGAGAGCATGATTTTGACTGTGAACTTTGTGACATGCTGAGTTCAAAGTACCAGCGAGAGACACGTGGAAAGATATTCAGTGGGCAGATGGAAACGTGGGTTTGGACTTCAGGAGCAAAGACAGAGGTAACTAAGTCGATCTAGGAATTCTCCACACAAAGATGATCACTAAACCGATGGTCCTAGGTAACTTTCTTCAAGGACTGAGGTATTAAAAAAAAAAGCCTTAAGGACAGAACACAGGGAAAATATATTTCAGGGACAAGTAGAATAAGAAATTGAAAAGAAAACACCAGAAAAGCAATAGGACAACCAGGCAAGTGTGGTGATACTGGAACCAAAGGAAGAATGTCAAGATGGAAGGGACTGGGCTTCCCTGGTGGTGCAGTGGTTAGGAATCCGCCTGCCAATGGAGGGGACACGGGTTCAAACCCTGGTCCAGGAAGATCCCACATGCTGCAGAGCAACGAAGCCCATATGCCACAACTACTGAGCCTGCGCTCTAGAGCCCATGAGCCACAACTACTGAAGTCTGCATGCCTAGAGCCCATGCTCCGCAACAAGAGAAGCCACCACAATGAGAGGACCACACACCACAGCAAAGAGTGGCCCCTGCTTGCCACAGCTAGAGAAAGCCTGCATGCAGCAACTAAGACCCAACGTAGTCAAAAATAAATAAATAAATTTATATTAAAAAAAAAGAAGGGGCTGTCTGATAGTGCCAACTTTTTTTTAAATTGAATGATTCTTTAAATTCTATTGTGCTTTATAATCTTCACACACATGATTTCATATAATCCCATAATAACCATTTTCCCCCCCATCTCTACATTGCCCCACTCCCCCTTTCCTCTCCCCACTGGTAACCACAAGTTTGTTCTCTGTACCTCTTTCTTTTTTGTTATATTCACTAATTTGTTGTATTCTTTTTTTAGATTCCACACATATGTGATAACATACAGTATTTGTCTTTCTCTGACTTATTTCACTTAGCATAATGCCTTCCAAGTCCATCTATGTTGCTGTAAAATTTTGTTCTTTTTTATGGTTGAATAGTATTCCATTGTGTATATATACCACATCTTCTTTATTCATTCATCTGTTGATGGGCACTTAGGTTGCTTCCATATCTTGGCAACTGTAAATAATGCTGCTAGGAACATTGAGGTGCATGTATCTTTTCAAATTAGTATTTTTGTTTTTCTCGGATACATACCCAGGAGTGGAATTACTGGGTCATATGGTAACTCTATTTTTAGTTTTTTGAGAAACCTCCACACTGTTTTCCACAGTGGCTGCACCAACTTACATTCTCACCAACAGTGTACGAGGATTCCCTTTTCTCTACATCTTCGCCATCTGTTATTTATGCTTTTTTTTTAACATAATCTTTCTGACTGGTGTGAGGTGATAGCTAATGGTGGTTTTGATTTGCATTTCCCTGATGATTAGCGATGGTGAGCATCTTTTCACGTGCCCGTTAGCCATCTGCATTTCCTCTTTGGAAAAATGTCTCGTCAGTTCTTCTGCCCAGTTTTTAATCTGGTTGTTTGTTTTGATGTTGAGTTGTATGAGCTGTTTATATATGTTGGATATTAACCCCTTATTGGTCATATCATTTGCAAATATCTTCTACCATTCAGTAGGTTATTTACCATTTGTTTTGTGTGTGGCAGCTTTAAGTTATTAGTTTTTAAAATCAGTACTTTTTAATGGAAAAAACCTGATCCAAAATCTGTCATTTCCAAATTCATTCTATGAGGCCAGCATTACCCTGATACCAAAACCAGACAAAGATAGCACAAAAAAAGAAAATTACAGGCCAATATCACTGATGAATGTAGCGGCAAAAATCCTCAACAAAATATTAGCAAACCAAATCCAACAACATATTAAAAGGATCATACATCATGATCAAGTGGGATTTATCCCAGGGATACAAGAATTCTTCAATATCTGCAAATCAATCAGTGTGTACACCACATTAACAAAATGAAGAATAAAAACCATATGATCATCTCAATAGATGCAGAAAAAGCTTTTGATTAAGTTCAACACCCATTTATGATAAAAACTCTCCAGAAAGTGGGCACAGAGGGAACATATCTCAACACAATAAGGGCCATATATGACAAACACACAGCTAACATCATATTCAATGGTATAAACCTGAAAGCATTTCCTCTAAGATTAAGAACAAGACAAGGATGTCTACTCTCACCACTTTTATTCAACATAGTTTTGGAAGCCCTAGCCACAACAGTCAGAGAAAAAAAGGAAATAAAAGAATTCCAAATTGGAAAGGAAGAAGTAAAATTATCATTGTTTGCAGATGACATGATACTATACATAGAAAATCCTAAAGATGCTATCAGAAAACTACTAGAGCTCATCAATGAATTCAGTAAAGTTGCAGGATACAAAATTAATGCATAGAAATCTGTTGCACTTCTATACACTAACAATGAACTATCAGAAAGAGAAATTGAAGAAACAATCCCATTGACCATTGCATCAAAAAGAATAAAATACCTAGGAATAAACCTACCTAAGGAGGTAAAAGACGTGTACTCAGAAAACTATAAGACACTGATAAAAGAAACTGAAGATGACACAAACAGATGGAAAGATATACTGTGTTCCTGGTTTGGAAGAGTTAATATTGTTATAATGACCATACAACTGAAGGCAATCTAGATTCAGTGCAATCCCTATCAAACTACCCATGGCATTTTTCACAGAACTTGAACAAATAATTTTAAAATTTGTATGGAAACAAAAAAGACCCCAAAAAGCAAAACAATCTTGAGAAAGAAGAAGAGAGCTGGAAGAGTCATGCTCCCTGACTTCAGACTATACTACAAAGCTACAGTCATCAAAACAGTATAGTACTGGCACAAAAACATACACAGAGATCAATGGAACAGAACAGAGAGCTCAGAAATAAGCCCACACACTTATGGTCAATTAATCAATGACAAAGGTGGCAAGAATATACAATGAAGAAAATACAGTCTCTTCAACAAGTGGTGCTGGGAAAACTGGACGGCTACATGTAAAAGAATGAAACCAGAACATTCTCTAACACCATACACAAAAATAAACTCAAAATGGATTAAAGACCTAAATGTAAGACCTGTTACTATACAACTCCTAGAGCAAAATATAGGCAGAATACTCTAAATTGCAGCAATATTTTTTTGGATCTGTCTCCTAAAGCAAAGGAAATAAAACAAAAATAAACAAATGGGACCTAATTAAATTTAAAAGTTTGCATAGCAAAGGAAACTGTCGACAAAACAAAAAGACAACCTACTGAATGGGAGAAGATATTTGATAGTGCCAACTTTACTCAACAGTTACAAGTCCTCACTTTCTTACCTGAAATCCTTAGGCTAAGACATGTTGCACAATTCACAACATTTTCGTAAAAGGTAATAAGGTAGATGAACTTAATTAAGGGATGAAGCAAGATGTGTAGCAGCACCCCATAATTAACAAATGGATATTTCCGTAATGAAATGTAGTACGAATCACACTATAAGAAATCAGTCAGGGACTTCCCTGGTGGCACAGTGGTTAAGAGTCCGCCTGTCAATGCAGGGGACATGGGTTTGAGCCCTGGTCCAGGAAGAACCCACATGCCACGGAGCAACTAAGCCCGTGTGCCAAAACTACTGAGCCAGTGCTCTAGAGCCCGTGAGTCACAACTACTGAGCCTGTGTGCCACAACTACTGAAGCCCGCGCACCTAGAGCCTGTGCTCTGCAACAAACAGAAGTCACCGCAATGAGAAGCCCATGCACCGCAACAAAGAGCAGCCCCTACTCGCCGCAACTAGAGAAAGCCCACGCGCAGCAACAAAGGCCCAACCCAGCCAAAACTAACTAACTAACTAAATAAATAAATAATTTTTTAAAAAAAGAAATCAATCATTACTATTGTCTCACTCAGCTTCATGTCAGGGCCAGGTGAGTATAGTCAGTTCAGGCTTTGTTACCAAATAAATTATGAAAAAGCTTTTGGTTTTCAGAGCATTTGGATACTGAATCATGGTTAATGGATTGTGTCCCTATATTTGAAACGTTTAAAAAGTTTAGAATAAATATATATGTAAACTATTTCATTCTCTTATAATAATCTTATTCTCAAAGAATTCAAAACTAAATTAAATAAAATTCAATAACGACATTTAAAAACTGTTTGTTACCAATACTGATGGCAAAAAAAAAATACCAGCCACAACAATGCTGAAAATATAATGAAATTTAAAGTGAAAAGAGATTAAATATGAATGTGAAAATAAAGAGTTGGTATTCCTAAGGAAAATAACAATATTTTGGAGATATTTGATAATATTTCTGTGAATTTTGGTAGAAATATAACTGAAAGTTGGGGGAAACTGTCAAAATCGAGAATTTGGTGCTAAGTTTGCTTTGCAAAAACCTAAGTACTTTCTCCACTTTAAAGAACATGAAACCAGAAACTGCAGATACTGCATTATAGGTTTGGTTTATGAAGAAAGACAAAGCAAAACGGAATCAGCAAAATCATACTTAGAGAAAAGACTCTGGCCTTATATCAAAAGAGTGGTGAATGAATGTACACTTACAAATTTTAGACTGAAATAAAATATCTAAAGTATGTATTATGCTTACGATTCCAATGTTGCTTTAAATGATTTATTAACCTACTGATTACTGTCCCCAACTGTTCTCAGTTGAAAACATTTGAGGGTTTTCCTATAATATCTAAGAATTACTTGATTTTCAGGTTCAACATGATGTTTACTCTAGTAAACAATCTGGGATGCCATGTTTCAAGATCTGCCCGAAGCCAACTCCTTCGGTAACCTTAAAGAAAGAAACTTGCAACCCAATGCTCCAGCTATTTCAAAACCAGGTTTCCTCCCAGAAACAGAAGGACAGGAGGTCAAAAATTTAAGCCTGCCACTAGAAAAGAAGAAACTTCAGAAAGCAGGTAGGGCCACATAAGAAATAAGAAGTGTTTTTTTTTTCTTAAGATTTTTTTGATGTGGAACATTTTTAAAGTCTTTATTGAATTTGTTACAATATTGCTTCTGTTTTATGTTTTGACGTTCTGGCTGCAAGGCATGTGGGATCTTAGCTTCCTGACCAGGGATTGAACATGCACTGCATTGGAAGGCAAAGTCTTAACCACTGGACTGTCAGGGAAGTCCAAGAAATAAGAAGTTTAAGGCAAATTCAGTAACAGGAAATTTTCATACTACTCATTCACAAGATGAAATTCTAATAGCTTTTGCCTTTCTGATGATCAGGAGCTTTATAGGATGTTTTGTCTGCTTAAATATTATGATCTGAAACACTACCATAATACATTTAATTGTACGTGACTGTGATTTCTGATGTTTGTGTGCCAGTATCCCAATCTAAATGACTTAACCTACTCTAACTCCAAGGTTTGTACCATGATCCACAGACTTCTGTCTTAAACAAGGCTTCCTCTTCTCTCTCTGGCCTGCTGTTGGTGGGAGGAGTTCATTTCTCTGAAGGCCACCATTAAGATAGCAGGCTTCAGAAAAACAAATTCTAACAGAAGGAGGAGGCAACTCATTGAGCCACAGAGTGATCAAAGTCAGAATTTCAAACCTATCATTGCAAACAGCAGAACATTCTCTGCATAGAGGACACATGTAGCTTGACTATGAATTCTAAGCAATAAAGATGGCCTACAGCCCTGTATTCCGGAAAACTGAGAAGGATGGAGTTGCTTCTCTTCTATCCTTAGGTTAGCAGACAAAGAATTGGATTTTCTGAAAGATTAGAGCTTAATGCACAAATCCTTTTTCAGGATGGAGCATGAAAAAGATGAACTTATTAAAGGTGTAGGAACACAGGTGCTTTTTTAACTCTCTTCAGAAAAAATAGTATGAGAATAATCCCCTAGAATCAATTTTGCAATAACACTTCCATATTGTGAAATTGTCTTTAGGATAATTTAGTACACAGAAACTTGTAGAATTTTCACAACCTGTGGTCAAAAACCCTTTTATTACCTATTTATTATTACTATATATTTTTCAATGATTGTAGATTTTGAGATTTTACTTTTATTCTAGTCCCTCTTATGACTTTACATCTCCACTGACTACTGGACAATGTAAGGGCTATGTATTCCAAAGTCATGTCCTCAGCTACAGCAAAAAAAAAAAAAAAAAAAGTGATTAATAGTTAGTACTTCATCATTTCATACAGAATAAAAAAGGAAACTGTCACTGTTGTATTTCTGAGATAAAAATAAATACTATTTGGGGCTTCCCTGGTGGCTCAGTGGTTGAGTCCGCCTGCCGATGCAGGGGACATGGGTTCATGACCCAGTCCGGGAAGATCCCACATGCCGTGGGGCAGCTGGGCCCGTGAGCCATGGCCACTAAGCCTGCGCGTCCAGAGCCTGTGCTCCACAACGGGAGAGGCCACAACAGTGAGAGGCCCACATACCGCAAAAAATATATATATATACTATTTGATTTTTCTCTCTTGGAAGTGAAATTCTAAGATACCTATAAATTTATAGAAGATAACTATAGAAAATTCTATTTTTCTTCTTACCTGGCAAGCTTTTGCTATTATGTCTGATGGAGTATCTTGTGAAAAGGCTGGTCTTAGAGCAGCTCCCACCTAGAAAAATGAACACAAGCATTTTATTTTTAAAGATAAGTAGTAAACCTCTTGTGTCTTTGGAGATGAAAACACACAAAACACATCTTTGTTCCTTTCCTTCTTCTCTCTCTTTTTGGTGACAATAAACTCAATTATACTATTCTCCTTTTGATTTCCAGGAGATTATCATTATCAAATCTGTAGGATCCTATACCAAATAGGAAATTAATCTTATTTCTTTTTCATTTATTTTTAATAGTAAATAGGATTTTCTGACAAAGCCACATGTTCCCAGAGATAACAGAAAACTGCTATTTTTTTTCTATCTATATTCCTGAACATATTTCTAACAGTATTTACTTCATGGGTGAATCTCATATAACTGAAATTAAAGGCTCAATTTCTTTAAATAACTTAGTACTAAAAATTTACATAGTCACTAAAAGACCTTAAAAATCATTTCACCTCAAAAAGAGACGCTTTAAAAGAAGGTTGCTCAAGAAATATTAATGTACTGTTGTCATAGTAATAAGTGAAGAAATATGAGCTTTAATTTTTTTATCCAAGTACTAACCAGGTCCAGCCTGCTTAGAGCTTTAGTTTTAATAAGCCAGTATCAGTCACAGATTCTTAGATATATTACATTTAATATGTAGGAGCTGAATAAGGAATTAACTATATAGTCAACTCCTAATTTGAGATTTCTTCCATTACACTAGGTAAAGATACCTGATTTAGATAATTTACTTTTAAATGGTTTATGAAAAAAAAAGTGAGAGAGTGTGTGTGTATGTATGTTGAGTGTAGAGAGCAAGAGAAAAAAATCAATGTTAAAGGAAATGAGGCAAAATTCTCAATTGGCAAATATGAATGAAGGATGAAGGGTATAAGACAGGTTTTTTTGTACTATTCTTGCAATTATTTATGTAGGTTTGAAATTATTTCTAAATAGAAAGATTTTAAAAAAAAGACCTTCATTCTGATAGGTTGGGTATTTGGGAGTAAATAATTATATACAGGTTTTCTACAGCCATTTGGCCTAGAAAGTATAACTTCTTTACCTATAGTTATGATGGAAAAAATGGACTATACATTATCCTCACTTTTTAATTTTGTGTATGTTTGAACATAGATTTTAGATGAAGTATGATGTGTCTAGAGTCAAGATTTTGGTATAATCACAGTGAAAAAAAAAAGTTTGTTCTTTTCTTACTAACATAAGTCTTTTTCGCCTTCACATAATCCATTACTAGGATTACATCTATTGTGCCTGTTTTGAAGAACATAAATATAGGCATAAATTTCAGGGGAAACAAGTATATCTCTGTTTAGAATATAATAAAAAAATCTTTTGAAAATATACAATTCTTTCAGTAATACTTTTCACTATTATTAAAAGTTAATTTATCCTTTAGCATACAAGAGGCAATTGCTTTTTTTTTAAATTAATTTATTTATTTTTGGCTGTGTTGGGTCTTAGTTGCGACACACGGGATCTTAGTTGCGGCATGCGGGATCTTTCATTGTGGCGTGCAGGCTTCTTTGTGGTGCGCAGGCTCCAGAGCACGTGGGCTCACAGCTTGCGGCACATGGGCTCTCTACTTGAGGCACATGAGTTCAGTAGTTGCGGTGCGTAGGCTTGCTTGCCCTGCAGCATGTGGGATCTTAGTTCCCCAACCAGGGATCGAACCCACGTCCCCTGCATTGGAAGGCAGATTCTTTACCACTGGACCACCAGGGAAGTCCCAAGGCAATTGCTTTTTATTTTTAAAAATGCTTATCAAGTCTTGGCATATAAAATAACAGCAGTGAATCCACAACACTCTTTAAATGTTCCTTTTATCTTTTAAGTGGCATGGCTAGATATCTAAACATAAGACTGGAAAGCCAGGCTGGAACATCTATTCTAGTTTTATCACTAATACTACATCATGACTTAAAAATAGTGACAAGTTTTATACAATTGTTTCTTCAACTGTGAATTGATTCAAACTGTGTAACAGGCAATGGGAGTAAAGATATGCATTCTACATGAATAAATAGGTTACAGGTCCAAATACATTTCTCCAGGGGATCTTCACTTCTTTAATCTTCACTTTTCAAAAGATCAGTTTTAATTTTGAAACAAATAAAATATCTCACATTGGCTTGATACTGCTCCAGAATCACATGACCTGGAAATTCTGGCTCAGGCACAGATGCAAACTTCTTGATAATGTCTTCAAGTGCTTGGAGCCCAGCCATCCGCAGCTGGTTACTATGATCGGTTGCAGCCATGAATGCCATGCGAATCAGGTCAGAGAGATGAAGTACCAAGAGGTCATCTAAAAATAAAAATAGAAGGCAAAAAGGAAAACATTTCCAAAATTAAGTGTAATCACATAAAAATACGGAATGAAATAAACTTCTTTAAAAAAGCATTTATGATCCACATATTTCACCAAGTTTAAAATAACAAAGATACTTTCAAGAAAGTTTCCATATCATAATCTCTCAAGAATATTGGTAAACCTTTATACAATAACACTGACGACATTGTAAACTGACATCTGAAGCAAAATAACTGATTACCATAATTTTCCCCAAAAGAGTTTGTAATTTTTTTGTCAGTGGGGGTTGGCAAATTTTTTTTTTAAAGAAACAGATAGTAAATATTTTTGGCTTTGCTGGCCATATAATTTCTAACATAACTACTCAACTCTGCTGTTGTAGTATGTACAAAGACCATATGTACACAAATGGTTACACTGTGCTCCAATAAAACTATTTATAAAAACAGACTGCAGGCTGGATTTGGACTGCAAGCTGTAGTTTACCAACCTCTACTCTGGAAAAGATTTTTATAAGGACAAGATGTAGAAAAGGGAAGCCTTTTTTCTTTTAGCCTTAGAGTAAAGGCTGCCCTAGATCAGTCCTATCAAAGCTTAAAAGCAAGGCAATTGTTCCCAGAATGAAACTGCTATTGCTTCTCTACACAGTCTCTACCTACACCCTCTCTCAAATCAAGACCTCTATCTTTTTCCCAAATCCAAGGTGATGAACTCCTAATGTGGGGGAGAAGAAAGGGGTACTGGGCAGAAACTCCAAAATGGGGAGAAAATTAGGGGACTGACAGAGGTTTATTGCATTCTGGGATCTTCTGGCCCACAGAACTATAAGTTAATAAACTTCTGTTATTTTAAGCCACTAAGTTTGTAGTCATTTATTATAGCAACAATAGAAAACTAATACATCCAGCCTCTTCTACCTGGAAAACCCTCTCTCTGCCTCTAAAACCCAGCTTCAAAATGATCCCTTCTGTGAGGTCTTCCCTGGCACTTCAGGAAATGAGTAGCAGTTTTTTATGTTCCCAAAGTACTCTATCCTTCCACTATTGGGATATATGATTATTTTTGAGTGATAACTTTGTCTCTTTGTCTTCTAGACTAGAAATTCTTCAAGAGCAAGGACTATGCTTTTTTCTTCTTTGGATCCCCAATGGGAAGTAAAGAACAAGATTTGGTAAATATCTGATGAATAATGACATGATTAAAGACACCCTGTTCATAATAAATTGTGCTTTGCTGGTATCCTATATTCAGATTCCAATTTTATACATAGTATAATACTGTTTTATTTTTTGTTTTTTAGTCCATTTGTGAGTTTTACTGCTTCTTATACACAACAAAGTAAACTGAAAGGCATTTTTAACAAATAGACTTCAATACAGAGAACATATATGATGTGTCTTCAGATATTTAAAAAAATGACACGATGATGAAGAGACAACAAAGCATAAGATAAGACAGTCTGTTACTCTACCACCTCTCTCAGCTTCTCTGGGTTTCTTCATTTGTAAGTGAAGATACTGGCCTGATGATCTCTTTGTAAATTCCCTATAATATCTGATCCAGGGGATATACGGTATAAAAGCTTATAAGTGATCAAAAAGTAAAAGGTTTCAGTAATAAACAGTTTTCACCTTTTCAAAAATACCTAATAGCAGTTCTGAAATCTGAGAGTTTGAAATCTGCCATGGCATTCATGAATTCTGACATTCCCCAAGGCTGAGGATTGCAAAACTCACTTTATTTATTCACCTTAAACTTTTGCTAAAAGTAGGATAAGGTACCAAGGAAACATAAGTTATTGCCATCATTATGCTGAGGGCCATCATTATCCTTAGGGCAAATGATTAATATATCTTAAGATAGATAAGATATATAACTTTGGACCGCTTTCCTCAACTTATCTTCCCAATAGGGATCAGAAGTTGGACAGTATGTAGAGAGGACAGAAAACAAAGGTAAAAGGCAAGAAAACATACAATAAATGAAAGGCATAGTCTAAAGCATGTTACAAAGCAGTAAAATATTTCAAACCTATAAAAATATTCTGGGGAAAAGAAGTACTGATTTTTAATTTACTTGTAGGGTTTCGCAGTTTAGCAGAACGTGCCATAGCAAGATCAAAGTGAGCCTGGTCTGCATTCTCACACAAATTGATGATTCGACACAGGCAATCAGCAGCAAATACTCGAGTGGCCCAGCGAGGTGCCACAAAGGGCTTTGATTTATCTTCTTCTCCTAGTGTGGTAAACATGGTATCATCATCCATCTCATCTTTCTTTTCAAATTCTTCATCTTTTCCACTACTTAAGGGAGTTGCAGTACTCATATCTGTAACAAAAATAAAAGCATATTATAACAACCTTACATATAGCAAAAACGATGCTTTAGAAATAGTACTGTTTGATGATATCTAATTTAAAACCAGTAGAAAACAGTAGAATTGGCAAGGTTTTTCTTTTAAACAATCAATAAAAAGCCGAGGAGGGGGAGTGGGAGGTACAAACTATTTGGTGTAAGACAGACTCAAGGATGTATTATACAACATGGGGAATAGAGCCAATAATTCTGTAATAACTGTGAATGGAAAGTAATCTTTAAAAATTATATAAAAATTTACAATAAATAACAAATTAAAAAGATAGCAGCCATCAGTTTTCAACTTGAAATTCAATAATATTGTTTTGTATTCATTGTATGTACTTTCACAATGACTTTACTTTTATGAAAGCTATGATGGTTGTTCTGTTTATGATAGCCATATAAAGTTTCTCCTTAAAATAAATATATTTAATTTTAAAAATAAATAAAAATAGAAATTAAAAAACCTGGGAAAGAATAACATAAAAATATTTTATATATTTCACTAGTTTTACATCTTATGTCAAATGACAGAGTAGCCTGGGATTTTTATATATGAAAATTAGGTTGAACTTAGTCATTTGTCAAAAAATAACCAAAGTTCATTAGTTTGTAATATAATTTAATCTTCAACATTTTACAAGGATTTACAGATTAAAAATTATTAGTATTTTAAAATGTAAGCTCTATATATCTGTAATGTAATATATGTATCTAAATAGATCTATATATGGTATATATCTATATATGCATCTATATCTATACATGGTATATATCTATAGATATATATCAAAATTAAATAATTTTCATTATCTTAAGAATATATTTTATATATTAAATACATACCACTAGAAGCTGCTAGGACATCTTTACAAAGCATTAGCCAATGGGAAAGTTTTTCTACAGCCAGTGATGACAGCATATGTCCCAAAGTATCATGAATATCAGAACATAATTTTCTATCTGTCTCCCGGTCTAGCATTCCAAAAAGAAGTCCCTCAAGACCAGTTTCTGTTATATTAACACCCTGGTGCCGGCAATGGACATCACTTCGAGAACTAACTCCAGGTGCAAAAGGACTGACATCTGAAAAACAATTTTTACAAATGAACTTGTGTAGGATTTTATCGTATACTACAGGTAACAATTATGTTAAAGACCATGATTTACACGTAAATTCACAATAACAACAAAACCAGCTAGCTATATACACAATTTAACTATGGTCTCCAATTTACCTATCTTTAGTTTTAGAATTAGAATTTTATCTGACAATAAAGGTAAAAACCCTGATCTTTAAGACTGATTATTCTGTGGTATTTTAAACAAATCTCCAGGGAATGCTCATTAAATATATATTTGATTTTAACAACAAGAAGTGTGGGAAAGAGACTTTTTGTGTGTGTGTGTGGTACGCGGGCCTCTCACTGTTGTGGCCTCTCCCGTTGTGGAGCACAGGCTCCGGACGCACAGGCTCAGCGGCCATGGCTCATGGGCCCAGCCGCTCCGTGGCATGTGGGATATTCCCGGACCGGGGCACGAACCCATGTCCCCTGCACTGGCAGGCGGACTCTCAACCACTGCGCCACCAGGGAAGCCCAAGAGACATATTTTTAAATAGATTTAATAGTCTGAAAAAATTATTGCTATATATGTTGGGTGAACGAATTGAAACTTATTTAGTCTTCTAGTTCAGATTTTACAAATCTATAAAGCTAGAACACAAATTATAAATAGATTATATCCTAAAAGTTTATTTAAAAATGGGGAAAATCCTGCCCAATCAAAAGTTGTTATGAAATAGTAGTTAAATTTCTTGCTTTATCTGAAACTCTTTTTATTCTTTTTTTTTTTTTTTTTTTTTTTTGCGGTATGCGGGCCTCTCACTGTTGTGGCCTCTCCCGTTGCGGAGCACAGGTTCCGGATGCGCAGGCTCAGCGGCCATGGCTCACGGGCCCAGCCGCTCCGCGGCATATGGGATCCTCCCGGACCGGGGCACGAACCCGTATCCCCTGCATCGGCAGGCGGACTCTCAACCACTGCGCCACCAGGGAGGCCCTTTTTTTTTTTTTTTTTTATTCTTATAAATAGTAGGAGTAGAACAAGTGGCAGCCTTTAAGAATGAATACTATTAGGCTCCCGGAAGTCCAAAGCCCTCTGAACCTTGAAGACAGTGATAAAGAGGGATGAGGGCTGAAAAGTGGCTTTTTAAAATTGAGTCACTCCAAAGACAGAATAAGGGGAGGTTTGCAGAAAATAGCCACAGTGAGGGGAATTCAAAGACAGTAGGAAAGGGAAGGTTCCAAGGAGGGAACATTACGGACAGATTAGGCACAGAGGCCTATTTTTCTTAGCAGTATACAGTGAGTATTCTCCCGTATCAAGAATTTTACTTCCACGATGTGAATTTTCACGACTACATAGCACACCATTGAATTAGGAGTACATTAACTGATTAACCATTGAGGATGAATTCCTAAAAAAGGAATTGCGTAGCCTAGGAAGGGGCGGAGCTTAGCGTGAGGATGCTTTGCGACTCAGGTTCCGCCAGCGTCGCTCACAACATCCTTGGCGCACTCCCGCGCAGGCCAGTCCACGTGAGGACCTGAAGATTCACACACGCAAAGCCGAGCCCAGCAGCTCCCCTAGAAGCCAGGACTGAGGGATCCCGAGAGGCGCCCCCAGAGCTCCGAAGGCTCCTCCCTCGTCCCACAGTCCTGCGCCCCACCGCCCTGCTTCGGCCTCACCTGTCGAACCTATCTGTCACTGCCTGCAGGACACAGCCCTTCCTCGCCTTCTGCCAGGCCCCAGGCCGGCTGCGACATTGAGAAGATGGGCAGCCGGCCCCGCAGCCCCAGCGCCTCCCCTGCGGACCGGTGGGGACCGCAACCCAGAGGACGGGGCCCCGCCAAGCGCCGGCGAACGGAGGAGCCCGCGGGCCCCGAGTCCAAGTCCAGGGCGGCTCCAAGCCTGGACAACCTGACCTGGCCCCCGACCGCGGACACGCTCATCTTCGTGGTGGTCCTCCCCACCGGCTGTGCCCTGCACGTGCCCCTGGACGACGTCGACCTGCTGCTGGAGCCCGAGCCAACGTCCGTGAGGCAA
The DNA here is from genome assembly GCF_025265405.1 of Mesoplodon densirostris. NCBI lineage: Eukaryota > Metazoa > Chordata > Mammalia > Artiodactyla > Ziphiidae > Mesoplodon > Mesoplodon densirostris. Next base: position 29,841,942 of record NC_082674.1, read on the forward strand.
GTGTCTCTTGGAGATCGCATCCTCATGCTGGTCCCCGAGGCCCTCCTGGGCTCGGGTGTGGGAGGCCCGTGGGTACAGGGCCTGGGACGGGGCGCTTTCCTGAGCGCTCCCGGGGAGTACGTGGCCCTGGAGCCGGGATTCTTCTGCGCAGCCGTCCCAGAGATCTCCTGCCAAGAAGAGGTCAACGAGGAGGACGCAGACGCTGACGCCGACTTCCTGCCGGCTGGGACGGATGCTGCTGCAGTCTCAGTCGCTGGGCTCCGCCCCTCGGCGGGATGTATGTCTGGCTTCGACCTGTTGGGCCAAGCCTCAGAGCCGTCCCCTCGGGCCCCCAACACTACTCCAGAGAGATGCTCTCCTCACTACGACGACAACCTGGACTTGCACCTTCCAGAGTCCTTCCCTGACTCACCACTCCAACCTCTACCTCCCTCTCCAAGTCCAGGTCCTCACCAGCGGCCCCAACGCCCTCATGGTCCTCCACGCAAGACCCGGAAATGCCTGTTCCCTGAATCAACTGCCTCCCACAATTCCTGGCCAACTCAACGGGGACCAGGAAAGAATCTTCTGACATTGGCTGTGTGTACCTTGCACACACCATAAGAATCATACGAACAGATGCTTTATGGATGCAGGCTGCACTGCAGAATTTTGATCAGTGACTGACTAAAACACCTGAAAGGAAGCTCACCCGGGCAAAGAAAAGCCGCTTGAAATACACTCTGCTTTCCAACAACCAGACTGCTCCTTAGATTTTCTCTAGGCAGGGCACCCTTAAGCAGCTCTACCCCCCTCCCATTCGCTTCAAACCGAAGCGCCAGCACTTTTCTCTAAAAAGCCATCCTTTTCCAGGCACCCTACCACTGCCCATACCCCTGTTCCCCACAACCCCCTTAATAGAGTAATTACTAAATTTGTTTTGTTTACAGGGTTTTGGACCTAGTGTCCATACTAGTTTACAACAACCCTCTACCCAGTTTGACCTCTTTTGGATGGCAGCTCTGGCCCCTTTGGGGGAATCTAGCCAGTAGTTGTATGTGGACAAATCTTGGTTGGATCCAGAACACAGGATGGGGAACAATGATCAGGCGCCCTCCTCTTTTTGAATGAGCAGGTTGGCAAATGGTTTAACTTTATTGCTGGGTTTGGGGTGGTATTTTCCCAAAAGAGCCAACTGTTTTCCATTCTTCTTATATTCTTTTAATATATTTCTCTTGTCCTGGAAAAGTTTGTAGTTTTAAAGATTCTGTGTTTTATACTTCTAAGATCCCAAATAGGTTTTGTACATTACTACTAGCATATAGAAATAATTTGCTCTTATATTGGTCTGATATCCAGCAAAATTACTTAATTTCTGTACCCACTTATCTGTAGCTTCTCTTGCTTGACTGATAAAGATCTCTCCAAATTAAAAAAAAAAAAAAGGAATTGCTAGGTCAAAGGGTAAGCACAGTTTGAAAACTTTGAGGATACACTGACAAGAAAATCCTCCAGAAAAGCTGTATGACTTTACATTTCTATCAGCAGTATAAGAAATTTCTCTTTTATTCATATCTCCCCCAACACTGGTTAAAATCATTATTTTATTATTGGTCAGTTTTATAGAAGAAAAATGCTATCTTATGATTGTATTAACGTGCAACTATTCAATCACTAGAGGTTAAAGGTATTTCATATGTTGATATTTCTCCTTTGATAAAACACCTCTTTTGTGTGCTCTCATGATTTTTACAGATGCATAGAAGAGTTACCATAGCAGGTCCGAGACTACCCTATTAAGGCCTGATATTACGGGAATTGGGTTTCAGGAGGGTTCCCATCATTTCCTGATAAAAGTGGCTTACTGTGCCTAAATCATCTGTACCAACAATATAGTTTATGCTGAACATCTGCTTTCCTTCTGAGAGTCTGAACTTTTGGTATGTGCTAGGCAGACCATGCCTATTTGACCAGTCCCCAATAAAAATCTTGGGCACTGAGTATCTAGCAAGATTCGCTAGCAGACAACATTTCACATGTGTTGTCACAACTCCTTGCTGTGTGACTCCATGGGGAGTGGACTCTTGGAAGCTTGTGCCTGGTTTGCTCTAGACTTCACTCCATTTATTCTCTCCCTTTGCCGATTTTGCCTTGTATCCTTTTGCTGTAATAAATCACAGCCATAAGCGTGACTATATGCTGAGTCCTAGCAAATCACCAAACCTGGGGGGTGGTCTTAGGCCCCCTGGCACACTAATTTGTAAAAGCTTTAAAAATATTAAAATATAAATGTGCACATTTTAATACAATAAGCATATTTTGAAACTATCTTTCCCTCTCTTAGTTTGCCTCTTTCAGTTTTAATTATGGTGACTGACATCTAGAAGTTTTGAAATTTTACACGCATTCAGGAGAATTCTGTAACTACTTTTGGTGCTATGTTTTCTCTCCAAAAAGTAGTAATGTTTACTGTTAGACTTTTATAATAAACTTCTTTTACATTCTACAGTACAGTATGCTTGTTAATAGAGCTCTTATTACACTATGCTAAAACTGAAGCTATTTTGGTATGTTGCTTCTTAGAATCCAAGCAACTTCTATGCATTAGGAAGCTCTTATAAGTAAAACTTTTCTCTCACAATAGGGGAAATCTCTGTCAAGCTCTGAAAAAGTTCCCAAACCACCTACCCCTAGAATCAGAAGACCAGCTACAAATTCAAGCTATACTTAAAACTCTCCCAAGGGCTTCCCTGGTGGCGCAGTGGTTGAGAGTCCACCTGCCAATGCAGGGGACATGGGTTCGTGCCCCAGTCCAGGAAGGTCCCACATGCTGCGGAGCGGCTAGGCCCATGAGCCATGGCCACTGAGCCTGCGCGTCCGGAGCCTGTGCTCTGCAACAGGAGAGGCCACAACAGTGATAGGCCCGCGTACCTCAAAAAAAAAACCAAAAAACCCCCCAAAACTCTCCCCAAAGCAAAAAGAACTGAAGAAAGCAAAGATCCACCTTCCGTTACCCAAACATCTATTGACATTTCACAGTTTTACTGGTTACTTTGGTCTTACCTTCTTCAAGGAAAAGTTACATCACAAAAGGTTAGCTACTGTCAAAGACTGGAAGCTTTCAGGTAACCGTAAAATAGATAATTTCTCTTTTCAGAAGCCTACTAATGATACAAGGCAATATCCTTAGAGCTAGTCATCCCTTATACCGCTAAAACATTCTCAAGGGATGGCAGAAGTGTCCTGATGCTAAATGCTACAAAAAAAATTTTTAAGCTATGAAATTTTAAAAAAAGTAAAAATGTAAAGTTACCAAGAAAACTACATGGGAATTTTAAAGGTGATAACAGTTTTATTTTACCTAAAAGAATAAGAAAATTGACCATATTTCAATGCAAAAATATTATTTAATAAGTAATACTCATTTGAAATGTTAAAATACTTAAACAAAAAGAATATTCACCAATAATATAACTTACTAGCACCACTGCTCTCTTTGTCCCCTGCATTTTTTGCTAGGCTCATGGCATATTCGCATACTTCAGCTGCTTCTCTTTGTGCAAGCTGCCGGAGACATGCCACAGCTGCTCGTCGAAGTAACAAATGGGAACTACATAAGTGAACCTGTAAAACACAACAGTTTTAGAGTTTTCTTAAAAAACGCTGTAATATCATTTGCCTAATGAATATATATGAACACCTTACTTGTGAAGAGGCTCTTCATTTTACCACCTCAGTTGTTTAAGATATAGCCAAATAATGGCCTTTTCAAAAAATAGTAATACCAATAAAATATATGAAGAATATTTTAGTAGCCTATAAAATAACTGCCCCAAGACTTGGGCACTAAAGATCACAAAATATACTTAGATTAAAATCCAGAGGGCTTCCCTGGTGGCGCAGTGGTTGAGAGTCCGCCTGCCGACGCAGGGGACACGGGTTCGTGCCCGGGTCCGGGAGGATCCCACGAGCCGTGGAGCGGCTGGGCCCGTGAGCCATGGCCGCTGAGCCTGCGCGTCCGGAGCCTCTGCAATGGGAGAGGCCACAACAGTGGGAGGCCCGCGTACCGCAAAAAAAAAAAAAAAAAAAAAAAAAGATCTTTTGCACATCTTATTTTACACATGGTCGTACTAAATTCTGTCAATGAAATTTTTTAAGTGCACAGAGATTAACTGTAGTGAATGAACAGTTAGGGGGGGCCTCCCTGGTGGCGCAGTGGTTGAGAGTCCGCCTGCCGATGCAGGGGATACGGGTTCGTGCCCCGATCTGGGAGGATCCCATGTGCCGCGGAGCGGCTGGGCCCGTGAGCCGTGGCCGCTGGGCCTGCGTGTCCGGAGCCTGTGCTCCGCAACGGGAGAGGCCACAACAGTGAGAGGCCCGCATACCGCAAAAAGAAAAAAAAAAGAAAAAAAAAAAAAAAAAAACAGTTAGGGGGCAGAACACATAATAAGAATTGAAAACAAAGGGGGGTGTATAGTAAAATAAAAAACCAAAATCAAGCAAACATAAATATCTGAAAAGAACTGCAAAATGGATCCTTTTGGTATAGCATTTTTTTTTTTTTTTTTTTTTGCGGTACGCGGGCCTCTCACTGTTGTGGCCTCTCCCGTTGCGGAGCACAGGCTCTGGACGCGCAGGCTCAGCGGCCATGGCTCACGGGCCCAGCCGCTCCGTGGCATGTGGGATCTTCCCAGACCGGGGCACGAACCCGTGTCCCCTGCATCGGCAGGCGGACTCTCAACCACTGCGCCACCAGGGAAGCCCAGGTATAGCATTTTTTTTAATCTCACAAGTTAGTGAAAGAATCAATATAGTGCACTCTAATACATGAAGTAAAGTGTAAGAGGCAGTACTGCATAATAATTAAGAGCTCAGGCTCCAGGTGCCAGAGTGGATTTGAATCTTGGCTCTGCACTTACTCCCGTGTGATTAGACGTTAGACAAGTTACTTAACCTCTCTGTGCCTTGTTTGTCCATATGTGAAATGGGGATAGTAATTCTTCACAGGAATATAGTGAAAATAAGTTAAAATAAGTATTTTACTTAGAACAGTGGATGACACATGGTAATTGCTCAATAAACATTAGCTATTATCACTATTACTATAAATCTGACTCATTGAGAAAATATTAAATTATGTTCCATATGCTGCTTTTTAAGCAAGGAAGTAAGTAATGTATTTTAGAAAGAATCTCATCCAGAAATGATGGGGGGGGGAATAAAATAATAAATAAGTGATGTGGAATACATAACTCCTTCACAATGCTAGATAATATATTTTTATGCTCTTAATATAGCATTTGTAACTTATTTTTGTGTAAAACTCACAACCCATGAAATTATGCCAAGTATTAAAAGAAGAAAATATAACTGAGGAGAGAAAACCTGACAGATCAGATTTTTTTCAACAGAATTTTTTTTTTCACGTCTCTTCCTGAAAATAAAGACGTTTTGGAACTTGCAAATATCCTATAATTAGAAAAGTTAAGCATGATCATATGAGATGGGAAGAACAAGTATCTCAGAGTTTCTGCCTTTTTATCTGTACAATGGGGACAATGTCCACCTTACCTCTATCTTACACAACTATGGTAAGAGCAAAGGATTAAATATATATGAAGCAGAACACCATACCTTTAATTACAACTAAATAGAATTATATCTAAGAAAATACACTCAACAACTGCTGACTAGCAGAATCAAAGTGAAAGAAACAAAACATTTTAACGTTTACACTTTGTAAACAAAGTGTTTTCAAAACTCAATTTCAACGATTCTGAGGTGTACTCTCCCACCCCATTTTAACATCTCTGATATTAGAGGTGCAAATGATCATTAATGGTGTCTTGCAGCCACTGTAAACCAGGTAACAACAAAGTTGTATTTGTTTGAAAACTTTCCCTTGACACTTCCTGGTAAAATCCACAAAACGTCAGGAATAAACCATATTAAATTTGATAAAAATATATGGCTTCGTGCAGACTTCCTAGCTGCTTAGATATAATCACAATCTACTGTGACATCCATCAGTATAGCTTGGTTTAGCTTTGCTCTTGAATTTTATATAAATGGAACCATGAAGTCTGTTCTCTTCTGTGTCTGGTTTCTTTTTAGCAGTATGTCTGTGAGATTCATCCATGTGATTCCATGTAACAGTTCATTCATTTTTATTGTTGTGTAATATTTTATTGAAGAATTATATCACTATTTATCCACTCTGCTGATTGGTGGACACTTAGGTTGTTTCTGGGTTTTGGCTAGTATGAATAACCAAGCAATGAACATTCCTGTACATGTTTTTTGGCACACATGTGCATGCATTTCTGTCAGGTATTTACTTTAGAGTGGAGTTGCTGGGTTATACTGTATGCACACTTTCAACTTTTTGTAGATTGTGCCTCATTGTTTTCCAAAGAAGCTTTTTTTTTCCCTTACATTCCACAAACCTTAGGAATTTGTGTGCTGCTTGCTCCTAATTAAGACCTCTACCTTCCTATAAAAAGCTCTGTTATTTAAACTTTATGTCACCTTGCTATCTTATCCCTTCTGTGCCTGCCATATACTTATTATATCATGGTCAACTGGATATCCCTGCTCTGTCACTGACGACATGGGCATTCAGCTCAAGTCTTCCTCTCACTGACATCTATAATTTTCCCAGGTGACGTAAATGCCATGTGTGGAATAAATCTGCACAGGAGAATGACTGGTCACATGGTATAAAAAGCACCCACTTGACAGGAGGGAAATAACACTAATTCAGAGTGGTGGTTGTTCTTTCAAAAACACATGTTGAACAGTTCTATCATTAGATACATTTTAATACTTTTAGATCATTTAATAAAGATTACTATGGTGAAACTTACCTCTTAATACATTTGCTGAAAAAAATCATATTTCATTTGTGTTAGGTATTACACGTGGTATCACATGATATGGCCATTTCTGGTGGCAATGATGGAGTAGAGACGAACATGAAATTGATAAAAATCATCACTGATTTCACTAATTTGGATGAATCCATGTGTGGACTGATTTTTAGAGTGTCAAAGATTTGGTAATGAATACAGCTTGAAGGGCATTTGGCAACATGCAAACAAGTTAGCCACTTGAGTGGCCCTCCGTCTCATCTTTATCTGCCATGCCATCTCCTTCCCACCAGTTTTTTGGGAGAGGTTCAGGAAAGTACTCCAACATGCCTTGTAATAAAACCCTTGATGTGCTACGGAAATCATTTTGGAAACATTATCTGCGTTAACACATAGGAAACTCATTGTGTTCCCTACGGCTTACTGATAACCTCCACTGAGATAAAGAAATTCATGTTATTACTTGACCAGATCCTCTTAAATGTGCCATCTCATAAGGTCAACTTTCACAGAATAATTACATTTAAGGAGGAAAAAAATGGAGAGAGGAAGCAGACATCTTGAGGAGTGTGTGTCTGCATCTTCATTACATTTATCAGTTGCCTATCAGAGCTGTATCATGTAACAAGTTCACCTTGCTCAAGAGATGCCATCTGTGCCCTCAGAACTTGGCACTAGGCCATGGCTTTTGGCAGGATGGTACATATCTTGTTGCAGAATGCAATCTAGTGTATACTATTAGTTGACTATTTTCTTTGTGGATGTTCTCTGTAAACATTTCATGTGCATCTGGTTTCCACCCTGCAGCACACTCCTTGACGGTCTGGGACTGATTCAGTTCCCTCCGGTCTATGGTGAAAAGGAGCAAATCTTGTTGAGTAAAGCTAAATATACCACACCAGATCTAATGGCTAAGATCTTGGCCTTTCAGTTCCTTCACCTCCTCCTGGATAACCTTCTCTTCCCTTTCCTGAACTATATTCTCCCACGGTTACCACTATGGTGTCCTTTTTGTTCCTCTTGTCTTTACCTTCCTCCCTCACCCAAATGAGATTCCATAACCCATCATTTCAGCACTGTCTTGTTAATATCCTTCCCTCCCCCATCCTGCTGTCATTTAAGTGAATCTGCTTGGCCAAAGTCCAACTATGAATGTATCAACATATCTGCTCAATGCCTGCACCTAAGATGTTTACAGCTGTTGCAGAAAAATCTCACAACTAGATGCACTGGTACCATCATAAATCACACGATGGAGCTGAAGAGGGTCACTAACCTCTACTGAACCCTTGGAAGATTCTGTGATAACAGAATCTTTTATTTCTGCAGTTACTTCAATCTCCCACATCCCATTCTCCTCAAACTTCTGATCCTCCTCTTTGCTCCCTCATTCACAGAACCTGATCTTCCCTATTACTTGATTAAGAAAGTATCAGTCATTATATAACTCCCTCAACTTCCAGTCACCAAATCCAAAACCCACCTGTGTCTACACTCACCCTCTCCGTGTCTACACTCATCCTCTCCTCCTTTCTTCATTTTGCACTGGAAGAGATACCCCCCTACTTGTGTCCTGGAAACTATGTCACTGGAAACCTTGGAGGATTAACTATTCCCTCTCTGTCCTACACCTTTAACTCTCCCAACCTACTGGCTCCATCTTGTCAACATATAAACACGTTCACTCTTCTCACTACTGTAGAAGTAAAAGCATCTCTTTTGACCCCATCACCCACTTGACCTATTGTCTATCCTCTGTCCTCTCCTTTACAGTCAAACTTCTGGAAAGAAGTTCCTGTTCATATTCCATATGTAACCCGGTATATTTGGGCTTCTGTTTGTACCACTCTACCAGATGAGCTCTTGCTAAGGACACCATGTGACAAGAGTCAAAGGACACACTGTAGCCATCATCTCATTTGATCTCTTGACAAGATTTGATATGGCTGACCACTCTGCTTCTCCACCTGGCCTCTGTGAACACCACCACCTCTATCTTCCTTTTTAACTCTCTGACTGCTCTTTCATGTTTTTTGCTGACTCTTCTTCCTTTCCTGAATTTTATATACTGGGTTCCTCATCCAGCACTCTCTCCCTGGCGATCTCATCTACTTCTATGTCTTTACCATCTAAATGCTCATGCCTCCCAAGTGAACCAACCGGACTTCTTTTTTCCGAGCTCCAGGTCCATGTAACTATTCAAATGTCTAAAACTGAATTAATGATATCCACTCTTTCAGACCTTCTCCTATTCCAGTGTTGCCAATCTCAGGAAGTTATATTACTTTGCTCAAGTCAGAAACCTGGGTCACATCCTTCCTCTATCCCCTAATTAATCAACAAATTCTATCAATCCTTTTTCCTAAGTATCACTCAAATCCATCTATTTTTCCCCATTCCCCTTGCTACTAACTTGGAAAAGTCATTTTCCTCTCCATCCCTAGACCACCATAATTCCTACCCTGCAGAGTCCACTCGCCACTATGCAGCAAGAATGAAATGTAAAAAGTGCAAATCTGATCATGTTACTCCCCTGTGGAATTCCTTCTAATCGTTCCCAATCACTTGCAGAATAAAGTCCAAAGTTTTAACATATCTAGAAAGTCTGCAAGATGTGTCACCTGGCTAATTGTCCAGCTTCATCTTGTGACCCTATGACCCACCTCCCCCTCTTCTCTCTTAGCCTTAACCACACTGACTAAAAGGTTCCTTAAATGCGTCCCCTCCTTCTCATCTCAGGGCCTTTCACATATTTTCCCCTCTGCCTAAAAATAAGTGCTATTACTCTAACGTCACGCTTTCCCCCAAACTAACTCCTATTTATCCTACCTACAGTTCACACCTTACATATCATTTTTTTCAGGGAAATCTTTTCTGAATGCCTGGGTTATGATAGGCTCCCCTGTTATATGCTCTCCTGTAGCCTCTTCTAGCACTTATTTGTAAATAATCATTGTTGACCATATTCCCTTTAAACTATAAACTCCATTATGACAGAGGTGTCATCTTGTTTCATCCACAAATGTATCCCTAGTACTTTGCACAGTTCCTGACATATAGCAACCTCTCAATAAATATTTGTTCAGTGAATCAATTAACAACTGTGATGACAGTAACAGATCCTCAGAAGTTAACAAGCAAACTTTAGGAAAAAAAATTCTGAGTGGGAAAGACTGAAAATATGATACATTCTTAGCCAAGAAATGAACAGTTCATTAAAATATTTCTTAAAGGGTAAAAGAGAAAATCAGTGAATAAAATGAAGAGTCATAAAATGACTACTAAGCTGAAACTCTAGAATGCATAGCCCAGGAAACATGTTTTTTTGTTTTGGCCTAGTCTGATCTTTTGGGAAACAAATTCGGGGCTCCCTAATTAAATCAATGAATGAAATAGCTTTATACTTACACAAAGACTAGGAACGAGACTAGATAGATTGACATGTCGTGGTGCAAACATGTGAAGCTGCTGAAGGCAAGATATGGCAGCTGCCTGCACGAGAGAATCTGAATGGTCCTGGGTTATTGCACAACCCACCAAACAAGAAGAACGGATTGTGGATATTGTTGCTCCATTCCCTAGAAGCAAAGAGAACATAAAGTACAATGTTTTTATTAGTAACACCAAAAATATCCCTAGAAAATAATTATCTTCTAAATAACCCCTCTTTCTAAACAAACAAACAAAAAAGTACATCTGAAATTAATACAACACTGTAAATCAACTGTACTTCAATTTAAAAAAAAGAATAACTGTTGAATTAACATTAACTAGTATGTTTGCTCTATGGTTAGGTTTGGTACTGCAATTGTTAAACCAATAATCACTATAAGAAATGCCCTTAATTTTTTTCCCCTTACATTTTGACAGCTTACATTTTATCAAGCAAATAAAATCCTACAGAACAGGAGTCAGCAAACTTTTCTTTAAAGGGCCAGAAGTAAATATTTTTTACAGTGCTAGCCAAGAGGCAAAATCCACACTACTCTATTATGTAAGTGCCTATATAACCATTAAAAAATGTTAAAACCATTCTTACCTCATGGGCTGTTAAAAAAAAAAAAAGGACCAAAAACCAGGCATCTGAGCAGATTCGGCCCATGGGCCATAGTTAATTTGCCTATCCTGCCTATCCCCTGTTATAAGAAAGTCATCCCAGAAATTCCTTTCCTTGAAAGCCAACCTCAAAAAAGGAAAATTTTATTTTATTCTATTCTATTTTTTTGGCCACGCTGCGCGGCTTGCGGGATCTTAGTTCCCTGACCAGGGATCCAACCCGGGCCCCTAGCAGTGAGAGCTAGGAGTCCTAACAACCTCTGGACCACCAGGGAATTCCCCAGGAAGTCACTTTTTAAAGGATGTAATGTACAGCATAGGGAATACAGTGAATAATATAATAACTTTACACAATGACAGATGGTTATTAGATGTAATATGGTGATCAATTCATAATATATATAAATGTCAGTTGTACACCTGAAACGAATATAATATTGCATGTCAACTATACTTCATCAAAATAAAAAAGGAGTCACTTTTAAGATAAATAAATATTTCTGATTACTATTCAGACTGTTTTGAAAACACAAATTCTGCAAAATCCATACAAATGATTTCAAAACACAACTGCTTATGAATGATGATAATGCATCTCTCTTAGATTTAGCTAGCTTTACATTTATCCCCTGATAAACTATATTCTCTTTTAAACCCATCGTTGTATTTGATTCTCTGTTCAAACAATAATACCACATCTATTATATAATAACGACAAATCCTATTTTCCTAACAAGATTAATGGCTCATCTCTGAATAAAGTTTTACTTCTTAAAAAAAACATAATGGCAATTTTTACAAAGGTAGGAAAAATAAATTGCAGTATTATATACTGTCTAGATTACAATGTCTTAATTGCCAAATATAAGTGATTTAAAATTTTTACCAATGCAAAATAATTTTATATACAACAGAGACCAAACGAGGAAATCATCGACTCACACAAGAGTCACATTCTAGCAAGAGGGAAGGGATGTGGTAACAGATGTATATGTATGACTGATTCACTTTGTTATAAAGCAGAAACTAATAAAAAAAAAGTAGTAAAAAAAAAAAAGGGTCACATTCTAGTCTGAAATACATACTGCCTCATCAGAAAGTACTTGGTAAACACCTACACTTAATCAAAGGCACATATTTATACTCTCTACATCCTTGTGATATTCACTGGAAGAAAGAACTATCAACTTTTCTCAAAGAGGACACTGAGTCCAAGAGAGAGACATGTCTAAATCACATTTTTTCAATTCCTACCATTCATCTTTTTCTTTTTTCACTTCTGTCTTTTTTTTTTAATATCTGTCCAAATGGAGGCAACATATAGCATAGTGATTAAGAACACAGGCAAAGGAAATTTATCTGAGCTTCACCTCTGATTCCAACTACTCATTGGCTATACACACACACACACACACACACACACACACACACATATAAATATATAAAACCTTGGACCTCTCTCAGCCTCAGTATTTCATCTGTAAAACAGAGAGATATACCTTTATCAGGATTGCTGTCAGAATTAAGTGAGGTAATATAAATAAAAAGCTTGATCCATTGGAAGATTTAATAAATGGTAGGGGGAAAAAGTGGCTCTGAAAGTGGCTTATATATTTTGCATAAATTCACAGTAATTTTCTTACCTGAGTGTTTAATTTAACCATTAGTAGAATTATTTCTGTGGAAGTGCATAGTAAGAATATGGGCCTTAGGATCACAAATCTGCTACTCCTTAGCTGAGTTACTTATCTTCTCTGAGCTTACTTCCTCAGAGAAAAACTAGATAATATTATCTTCCTTAGAGTTAAAAAAAAAAAAGTGAAGCTAAAGTCCATGAAGACAATTGTATGGCACTCCAGGCCAAAGGAACTCCACTTTTATCTTTGACTTCAAGGGGTTCCAGGTAACATTTCACTTAGATGTTTTCTCTGCTCATAACTTCAAAAATCACCTTCACAGCACAGGTTTGTTGCACGGATTAAATAAAATAGCACACATAAAAAGCAGAGTTCCAGGTGTTCAGTAAATTGCAAGCATTCAATACATAGTAATTATTATTATTGTTACAAGATTTCTTTAGGCAACGTTATGGTGACATTCAGGAAGTTGAAAGACAGTAATTATCTGTCTAGTCCCTTTAGTTTAAGATGAATTTACTCACCTTGTAGTTCAGGGCCAACAGTAGTTATTATAGCACCCAAACATCTACCCAAACACTGATGAACTTCCGTATGGGAGGGTGGAACTGTCAACAGCAAGGTAAGAACTAGAGATAATGTTGGCTCCACATATCCACGATACATTGGGCCACTAGAATCCACTATCAGAGCAAGTGAATGAAGGGACCAAGTCTGGAATAAAATATGATTTTATTTTATTGTAAGTAATAGAGTATACTGAATTGATATTTAACTTAAATTTTCATAAACACCAACATCGTAGTTTTTTTTGTCAACATCATAGTGTTTAATCAATAATCTAGAAATATATTCCTTAAGAAATAAAAGGTAGCACATAAGCTACCAGTAGATAATAACCAAAGCCACTGATGTACAAATGCTATGTTTAAAGTTTCTCTGTAGTGTGGCTTTGAGTGTCAGAAAGATAGTTTTGTTGATGAACTCATTTTTCTGTTATAATGTACATGTATTTCATACTTCCAAAAAACAATGACTGATATAATAAGTATTTGATTTAGTGGTTGCTATGGACATCAAATACATCTTTATTGCCTGTATTGTTGGAGTTTTACTAAGAAACTAGTCTGAAATAAAACAATCTGAAATAAAACAATGTTCTGCACTCAGATCTATTTCTCAAGCAATGACATTCACAAAACAGTTCCTCAAGTGCATCAAACCATTTCAGGCCCAAATTTTTGTTTACTAAGCACAAATAATCTTAGTGGCTAATAGTATTTGCAAAACTAACCCAGAGCAATGTACTGTAATCAGCACAGGCTTAAGAAAATGCAAAATCCTTTAAGCTGCCCACATCCACCTGTTAAAGAACGAACCTTTTATTTTTGCTGTTGGCAGCCCCAAAGGAGAGCTGCACTACTGGGCTGAGGACAGAGAGGTCTCAACAGAGAAGTTACCCAACTTACCAACATGGCAGAAAAAAAATCCATACCTTAACTTCTATTACCTGTCAATCTACTCCAATCCTAGGGAATTTAGCAACCTGAGTTGGACAATTATGTGTAGAAACCACACCTATTGACAAAAGTAATAGGGATATAACAGCTTGAGGGAGGAAAACCAGAATACACATTCTGGAGAAAAAAATTAATGGAAGAAACAAAAGAAAGTATTTTAATAAAACTATCATAAAGATTTTTAAGACAAATAATTAAACCACAAAGGAGATTCTAGAAGTGTTTTTAAAAAACAAACACCCAGTATTTATATTAAATTGTTCAGTAGAAAACTGGAAAAAAAAGAATTATTGCTAAATACCAAAATCATTATCTTGAAGTTCAAATGGAAGATTATCCTGTAACCAACAGTGAAAGTACAAAAAAATTTAAATAATGAGGATAAAGACAAGAAACTCAATATATCAATAAGTACCAGAAAGAGAAAAAGAAAAGATAAAGTTATATAGAACTTGATGAAATTTCTAAGCTGCAAGGATAGAGAGAAAAATTCTTACACACTGTGAAACCAAAACATAAGGTTACAAACATACAGACATATTTCAGATAAGTTTCTTAGCAATAAAAAGATGGGGAAAAAGACAGCTATGATGTCCATAAGTATCATTAATTCAGAAAGTTATTACATAAACCAATGTCTTTTGGGCGTGCAAAATATATGCACTGTGTAAAAGAAAATGAATTCATCATTAAAGTTTTACATCTGAATATTCAAAGCCACACTGCAGAGAAACTTTAAATAGAGTAGCTGCACATCAGTTGTTTTGATTATTGGTTTATATGTTATCTTTTACTTCTTAAAGAACATATTTGAAAGTTTTTGTAGATAGCTGATGAAAAATTGAGATGTTAATATTTATGGAAATTTAACTCAAAAAATTAAGCCACTATTAGCCTCTTACATGCAACACAAAAGATACTGAAACATTTACGAATAATGAAAAAAAGGACTGTGTGCCAGGAACAGTATACCCAACCCAAATATCATTCAAATTTGAAGACAGAATAAAGCCTTTTTTTTTTTAGATATGCAAGGAATCAAAAAGCACACCAGTCAACGACCCTTTCTAAGATTATTATTGCTAAAGGAAGTTTTCCTATCAAGTAAAAATAAAATGAGAACAAAGATCTCAAGACAGGAGTTGAGGATACAAAAAAGAAAACATTATTGAAGACTAAATCTCTAGTAATTACAACTAAATACATGTATATAATAATTTGACTGGGAAGTATAATTTTTGAGTTAGGATTCTTATAACAGAAGAGACTTTGGAGCAAACTGAAGAATGCTACCATACTATTCTTGTGCAGATGTGAGCTGAAACAGAAGCTCTGAGGGAATATAAGTGGTCCACATTACAGTTAAGATGTCATGTCACAGAAAAAGAATCATGTGAAGCAGTCACTTACAGGAGTGTGGTTTTAAGAAATTAAAGCAAGAGAGGGCTGAGAAAAAGGTGAAGACAAAGGAAAGAAAACTAGCACCTACTCGTTGACATAAAAGAAGAAAGCAGCAACTTCTTAGGTAAAATAATTTCATAGTTGTGTTCTTTTCTTCCAGATTACTGTGGAAACATAGTTAAAAAAAAAAAAAAGCAGCATAGCACCTCTTTAGGAGCAACATTACTTCATTTTTGATTTTAGTCCTTTTGGGTCTTTTGTGCTTTACACAGCTGGAAACCTTTACCAAGAAGTCAAAGGCAAACTAAGCCTGTGGACTAAGAAGTCTCTGGTGGATTTTGCATTCTTTTCTTATGGTGAAGGAACCCATTTATTAACAAACTAATGACAGGCAGTAATGGCAATCAAACTTGTCTCTTCCAGCTTCTGAGTCCCAATATGAAGCTGGATACTTGAATGCTATTGGTTTCATATACTCAATATTTTTAGGTGCATCACTGGGAAATGGCAAATCAAGAGTATAGGATATTTTCACACACGTGAAGTTCTTGCCTCTTATTGTAGTTATACCTATTTTGTATAAAATATTTAAGGAGAGAGAAAAAAGAAATTCAAGGAGTACACCTGAAGATTCAGCCAACAACACTGTACCTGGGTTAGGTTATTAGAGAAGAGAGAGAAGACTGTTATTAAAAGAAATTTGATCATCCAACAAATGTAAGGAAATACAAAGAAGAGTAAACATGTACAAAGGATAATAAATAATAAAAAGAAACCATGTTTCAAGGAATGTTGTGAATGGGTTAAACTCCCAGAATAAGAAAGACTTTAGGATTAGGTTCAGATACAAAATCCTTTCATACACTCATAAAGCAAAATGACAGAGAAAGACTCTAAGACATTTTTCCTAACAGCCCATCAGAATCAATACTATTTTTACAAATAATTTTCCTAAAAATAATATTTCAAAATTTCATAATAGGGCTTCCTTGGTGGTGCAGTGGTTAAGAATCTGCCTGCCAGTGCAGGGGACGTGGGTTTGCGCCCTGGTCCGGGAAGATCCCACATGCCGCGGAAGAACTAAGCCCATGCGCCACAACTACTGAAGCCTGCGCACCACAACTACTGAAGCCTGTGCACCCAGAGGCCATGCTCTGCAACAAGAGAAGCCACTGCAATGAGAAACCCACACACCGCAACGAAGAGTAGCCCCTGCTCGCCACAACTAGAGAAAGCCTGCGTGCAGCAATGAAGACCCAACACAGCCTAAATAAATAAATAAACAAATAAATAAATTTATCAAAAAAATTTCATAATAAACAAATCCATATTATACCTGGACTTCAGAGGATGTCCCATCCTGTGCTAGAGCCAATAAAATGCTGACGCTGGTCTTCAGATGTTGTCCTGAGCCGATACCACCAACATAACGATGCAAACAGCCCAGAGCCAAAGAATGGCCAGTTCTGGATACAACATCTCGAGCTGATTTCAATCTGGAAAACAGTTATGCTTCAGGGATTGTTTTTTCTATTTCCCTATGGCAATAACAAGCTTATGGATCACACAATAAAAGGGATTTATTCTGGAAATCAGAAAAGATTACAATCTTTATTACTTCTTTCTCTACTCACTAACAAGAGTTAGAGATTTACTTTAAACTGGTTAAAAGTCATACATGTCACTGAAGAAAGCCTACCTTTAGAGAAATATGAAAGAGGACCTACAACTTCACAGCTTTTAATATTAATTATTCCTTGAAAAGACAAGAGCCATTTGAAATGTATTTTTACCATTGGTGTTTTAAATAAAAGACAAATAAGACAAAAAGACTATGACTTATAATCACGCACCAACATAGTCAGTTACTATTAGAAAACATTAAAATACCACTAAGAACAAAACTCCTAAAATAACAAAGGAGGCTAGAAAGCAACTTTGGTTGCATTTTCAAAACTGTATTATAACTCTCAATAAGCCATCCATGATCAAACTTCTGTCACAAACTCATAAAAATGAAATAAAGCCAAGATATGAAAAACCATCACCAAGACTCTGGCTGGTCAGTTTGCCTATGGCAAAGAAAGAAAAATTCTAAGTGCTGTCACGATGGAACAGACATTAAGAAATGTAGTAATGAAGGAAGTGAATTAAGTCCATCCTTAGCAGTATTTCTAATATACTATATCCTTGGATAAGTGATCTCTCTCTATGCCTCAGTTTCTCCATCTGTAAAATGAACATTATCATTACTCCTATATAGCAGTTGTTTTGAGGAATGAAAGAAGAATGAATGCAACCTGTGAATTCTAAAAAGCCTTACACAGACTAGAAACCTTCCTTCGTATTGTTACTTTTCAGAGTTCATTTCAGTGAGCTAAAGAAAAGCTGAGCCAATTTTCTCAGTGAGTCATCTATTCAATAAAGTAAGTAAAAACTAAATAAATAAATAAAGTAAGTAAGTAATCTAAGATATAAGAATATATCATATATATACTTTCCCAGGGGTCTCAGAGTGATTTTCAATTTGAATGGGAACTAATTTAACCAGTAATGGTTTTTATTTTTTTCTGAACTGGGTCTTAAGCAATTGAGTGACTCCCTATTAACTGAGAACGGTTTATAGGAATGATTCCAGTCTTAATGCTAAGATGGCATATGATTTTAACATGCAAAAACAGCTGACAGATCTGTATGTATAGGTGATTTGGCTTTTCATAGTTGGATATTATATCAGCAAGAGATAGTGTTGATAAAAAACAGTCCGATATAATGAAGTTGCAGGATATTGAAGCTTTTTCAAAATAGAACCAGATTTTGTCAAATCTAAGATACCACAGATTTTTCTTAATGTACCATTATTTTATATAACAGTATAAAAGAAAAAAATGCTGCCAAACAATTATGACATTTTTTAGAGATTTTAAGACAAATCCCAATTTCAGATAACTTAAAATGTGAAAAAACAGGTAACAAAATCTATGCAATAATTAATTTCAGATCATAATAAATTATTTAGAAAAGCTAATGAAACTAAGCACTGAGAACACTTGCAAACCATTAACCAGACAGGTATGAATATGAATGAAATGTCCTTGTGTTTCACCAGAATAAGTATAAATACTCCTACAGGTATTGAAGCACTTATAAATTAAAACCACTTGTAACTAAAGAAAAATTAACCAGTCGAGAGTTTTCTAAAGAAATACATTCTTATTTTACCGATTATTAACAGAGCACAAACCATGAAACAGGTAGCTAAGACTGGTTCTAACTTTTAAAAAATCTTTAACAAAAGTTGATTTCAGGATTAATGAGAGATACTTGGAAAAGGCAAAGTTAATCTATTGCTAGAAAATAAGCAAAGTCATCCTGCAGAAGATTAAGTGTCTGGGAATAGTTTAGCTACATTCTGCCTGCTCGTATTATCCTTAGTGAGTCAAACAATACACTGGGGCATCATCCTAAACCAGCCAAACTGCCACTGTGTGTGAAGACAAGGACAGCCGTCCTCAGATACGCAAGAATTCAGAAAATACTTCTTCCAAACCACTACTTCACAACCACTGCTTCTCCCAACTTCTCTCTTGTTAATTATGATATAGTTTGGTATAATTAATCCTCAAAATATACAATACTTAAGAATGATTAATTTACATAACTCAAGTGTTAATTCTTGACCACTCTTGATTTTCAACTGCTCTACTTCAAGTACTTGATTAACAATCAACAGTCACTAATAACTGCATTTATCATCTTAAACATACTTATTTGGGGCTTCCCTGGTGGCGCAGTGGTTGAGAGTCCACCTGCCAATGCAGGGGACACGGGTTCGTGCCCCGGTCCGGGAGGATCCCACGTGCCACGGAGCGGCTGGGCCCGTGAGCCATGGCCGCTGGGCCTGCGCGTCCGGAACCTGTGCTCCGCAACGGGAGAGGCCACAACAGTGAGAGGCCCGCGTACCGCAAAAAAAAAAAAAAAAAAAAAATACTTATTTGGATCTCTGAGATCACTCTTTTAAATTAATATTGCCAAGAAATTCTTAAAAGCTAATGTTAAATGTATCCCCCGTTTCAGGGATAATTTAAGAAATGATAAACTTGGTAGTAGTTAGAAAAAGAATGGCTTATCCCAAAAAGTGAAAATTAACAGAAAGAATAATGGTGGGGGGTGTGGGAGGGCAGAGATAAGAGAAAAGGACTTCAGAGCAAACTACATATAACTGAGAGACGCCGTCACTAACAATCCTCTTGATTCCGTTATGTAACATTCAAGAGCTGAAACAGAAACCTGCACCACACTGAAAGTATCTACCATGGGGAAAATATACAGTCCAGTTAATAATTACTGATAACTTAAAAGACATCTTTGCCTATGAGAGAAAATTACTTGTTGATAAAGAGACCCACTTACTTGTCAAAGCTATATTGGGCCATTCTAGCAATGAAAGTTGCTTCTCCAACTACCTGAGCCATTCTTCCAAGAGCTTCCCCTGCTGCACATCGTAAGATGGGGTTTGGGTTGTCAAGGGCCCCCATAACTAGTGTCAGAGCAGATTTACGAACTTCCTCAGGTCCTAAAGTACTTTTGTTTTCAGCCAGGCCCTATGGTTATTTAAAAAAAAAAAAAAAGGACTGCAATCTTTGTAAATATGCATATATCTTCACACATTATTTTCTTCAGCCAACTTTCCCATGCATATACTATGCCTAGAATTAATACATGTTAGACTGACAGTAATCACTTTCCTAAACAGGATTTCACAACATGATACATAACATAGTTATAGTTGAATCAGCCCTAAAACCAACAATCCTTGGGAATGTCTCTATCCGTAGACAAATACTTAAAAGTTGTTTTTATACATAAAGGACACTGTATTATTAAATCAACTGTTATTTAACTGACTGAAATTTATCATTATAACTTTAAGGAAGGAAAAGGCCTCATGAACATGAAACTTTGATACATTTATATAAAAATGCCAGAGGCGATAATTATGTCATAAAGAGTATATCCAATACATACCTAAAGACAAAATGAGGTAAGAATAATCAGTAACTGAATGTTGAACTCAATCAGTATGAATGTTCATCGTACTAAATGTTAATATCTCTCTTCTAGTTACACTTACTGTCCTGGAACTTAAATTACTTACTTGAGACCAAAAATATAAGTCATGGTAGCTAGGGAAAATGTTAACTACAGCAGAGGCATTAGCACATATACGAAGAAACGCATACTGTACAGCAATATTACAGCTGTTAACCAACCTTCCAACCACTGAGGGAAACCATGACCACCCCACTCCTTTCTTAAAAAACTCAGATGTTGGTAGCTGATCATCTCTAAAAAGGGCATATACTAATGATTATATAAATGGTACGAGCCTTTATTTGTATAACCAACGGCTACATCCCTTTTCCCCGAAGTTTACAAAATGTGATTTAATTCATGTCCATTTAAACACTTGTACTCGTTGCCCTTTTAAAGCAGTGATATCTTATAATAAGCTTAGTGCTGAATAATATGACTTTTCAAATACATCATGAGAGGCTATAAGCTGCATAGTACAGTACATGAACTCTGAGAGATAAGCAAAATATTTGTTATTTCACTTCATACATGTAGAATTTGAGGTTTAAAAAAAGGCTAAAGGAACTACACAAGACAGAAACCTATTGAGTAGCTAAACCAGAACACAATCTCTAAATGCAGCACTCTTTTAACTACATAACAAACATAGCCTCTCCTGCTTTATGGTCTAAACCACAAATCAAGCTTAAGCTTTATCTAGTTAGCCTTCAATAGAATACCAAACTTCATTAGTCAGACATGTTTGAAAATTCCGAACGTACCAGCCCTTGTAAAATTTGTGGTATCAAATCAAAATATGAATTTTAATATTACTAAAATATAAAAGCTTATTTAATTACAATGAGCCTAATATAAAGTTTCTAGTAATTTAAATGAAATAATATAAAAGCACGGTTATCCAGAGCTATACATATAAACGTGATAGTCTAGTTATGTCTGAATTACTATATTAAAGGTATTAATTAAAATCTTAGTTCAGAATATTTGCTATGTTTTAAAAGTAAATACCTTTAGTGCACTAAGAACAGCTGTAAAGATATTAAGCTGCACAGCCTGCTGGCGAACACCTTTGGCTTGTTTAACACATTCGGCAAAGTGATCCAACATCTGTAATCTGTAAAAAATAGAAAAGATCACATCAGCAATACTTTTTATTCAAACCTGGCCCAAAAAACAAAGAAGAAGAAGGGTATAAGCTGATTGTTTAACAAATAATGCCCCATGCTATCTCTTTTCACTTCATTCCCTGGTCTAAACCGGATCTCCTACTTCTGAATTAATATACGGACATGAACTACTAACTGGCACAACACAAGGGTCTAATATTAAGTTTCAATCAGCAAAATAATGTCATAATTTCAGTGGTCTTCAGCGTGCAACAAAGCCCCTGGCATAAAGTAGGTGCTCAAGGTTTCTTGAATAACAATCATTAATTGTGCATCTCTGTGGAAGATTTTTAAGTTGGAAATCTTAAAATGTGGCATAATTTTTTTCTTTTTAAAAAATACTCTCACACATAGAAGAAAATAGTACCTCGTGTCCTATCTTTAGAAGCTAATTGGGAGATTTTTAAAAAAAGATTTAGCTTTGGTCAGTTTTGTTAAATGTGAAAAATCAGAGGTGAATTGGTTGTTTTCTTGTTTCAAATTTTTAAAATGAGACAGTTATCCCTCTTCCCCAAATCACAGCCATTTGAGACTATTCTGATTAAAGAGAATGAGGTCATATCAGATTCTTCTAAAAAGAATAGAGGTGGGGCAAAGGAATCTAGGGAAATTTCACTGGGAGGACTTATGCTCAATTATAAAAGGCCATGGGTCTCAGGTCAAAGCATTCTTCAAAAATCACATAGGAAGGAACCATCCAGCCTCCAGCAGGAACTCCAGTTAGAGGTACTTGGGGCTAAAGCTGACACTTGTACCCTTGTCTGACACAGACCCACATCTATGCTGAAGAAGCAGGGCACTGTCCACACTGCTTTCAAGCACACACCTGAAAAGACACACATGGTCTCCAACATGGCCATCAAACATCATGTGCCTATAACTGACCTCAAATACATAACTTAAACAAATTTTTTTCTTACTATATTTCTTTTAATTTGAAAAATATTAACAAAAAGTTACTACCTAGAAATAACCATTGAACATTTTCGCATATTTTAAAATATCAAACTGGGATCACTTCTTGCCTTTTACCTTCTTCATTTAACAATATATAATAAGCATTTTCTGATATCAAAACAGTGTCTCTCGTAAAATGTATTCCAGTCCATCAACTTTCCATAATTTATTCACTGATTCCTCTATCCCTGGATATTTATGTTACATATTTTAATAGAACTTACCTATTTTTACTGCATCTGGTTCCACAAAAGTGATTTAGTAAAGTTAAGAGGACTTCCCTGGTGGCACAGTGGTTATGAATCTGTCTGCCAATGCAGGAGACACGGGTTTGAGCCCTGGTCCAGGAAGATCCCACATGCCACAGAGCAACTAAGTCCGTGCGCCACAACTACTGAGCCTGTGCTCTAGAGCCCGTGAGCCACAACTACTGAAGACCGCGTGCCTAGAGCCCGTGCTCCGCAACAAGAGAAGCCACCGCAACAAGAAGCTTGCGTACCACAACAAAGAGTGGCCCCCGCTCACGTCAACTAGAGAGCCCGCACACAGCAATGAAGACCCAATGCAGCCATAAATAAATAAATACATTTATTTTTTAAAAAAGTTAAGATAATCCTGGATTCTAGTTACGGGTCTCATAACTAGCTGTATAATTTCTGACAAACCACGAACTCTTAGACCTAGATTCCTTTAGATTTAAAACAAGGACATTAAAGTAGATGCCTTATAAGATTCTTTCACCTTTAACGGTCTTTAACATTTATGTGGCAACCAAATGTTCTTAAAGATATCTGGATAAAGTAAAATTTCATATTTAAAAATTTCCCCTCAAATTAAAAACAAATTAATCAACTAACCTACATATGTAAAGATATGCTATCTTTTCTATGCAAATACAACAATGTTTTTAAGGCATAGTTTGTAAAACCTGAACTATCTGTGAAGGTCTTGCATTAATTCATTTTTACTCCTTCTTTTGGGAAAATCACTGTAAGTATATAAAATGCTTACTAAGTTAAGTATGGTGTCTGTGGACATAAAGTATAGCAAACTAAAATGCTCCTATTAAAAAAAGAATCAGTTACTTTAGTGTTCCAAGTTCCAGACTTTAACCATCTGACAAATGTCATATTAGGGAGTAGACTTCTCACTCATTTAATTCCTCAGTAACAAGACTTAGAAAACTGGTGTACCTCATTAAAGATACAGGCAAACCTACTTATAAACTGGCAAACAAACTACTATAATGAAAATTTTGTTGTTTAAGACTGAGTCCACAATACAGTGGATATCATATGCTAGTACATGGGGTCAAACTTTAAAAACAGTTTCAAATTATGTGGAGTTTGCATGCAATTTATTATGTGCCACTTATGTTATTACATTTAGGAGACTATTGTTCAAACTCTTCTTTTTTTTTTTTTTTTTTGTGGTACGTGGGCCTCTCACTGTTGTGGCCTCTCCCGTTGTGGAGCACAGGCTCCGGACGCGCAGGCCCAGCGGCCATCCCAGCCGCTCCGCGGCATGTGGGATCCTCCCGGACCGGGGCACGAACCCGTGTCCCCTGCATCGGCAGGCGGACTCTCAACCACTGTGCCACCAGGGAAGCCCCAAACTCTTCTTATTGAAGAGTTAGCTTGGTTGGGAAAATGGACTGCTTGAAAATAATTTATATTTAACTAAAATCACCTTATTGACTTTATACTAACCGGTGTTTAAAAGAAACATGAGGAAACACTACACCAAAAAGAGCCACAGAAGCATCAATGACTGAAACTCCAAGGGGAAGAGGCCCAGGCACAGCTTCTCCCACAGGTATTCGTAAATAAATGGAGGATGGATCATGCTCCAGAGCCCCACTTCCAGATGCACTGTTTGGCTGGAGCTGCAAAAGAAGGACATAAAAATCATTCAAAATCCACTTTGGGAAATTCACTTACCAAGTACTGGGCATGACAAATAAAACAGGGGAGGAGGGAGAAAAAGTAACAATGAAAGAGCAGAATGATTAAATCTGAAAATTTTTAAATAGAGAGATATAATTTGGCCATTAAAAAAAGTCACAACAGTTCATGCAATTTTTTTTTAAAGTTTTGTTCATTCTAAAACATTTTTGCAGTACCCACCTCAAAATATGTAAGCAAAAGAATGTCAGGAATAACTTAAACCCACAAAAAAATTTTTAAAAGCGGCCTTTAGTAACTCTTTTTAAAAAGTACATAAGAAATAATGTATTCAGTGGGCAAAAAAGGTTCTAAATCTTCAACCTACTAAATCCTATTCGTCTCTCACCTGTCACAAAATAAACTAAACCAAAACAAACACCAACAACCAAAAAGCTAGTCAAAACTGATCTTTGCCAATGCAACCAAAGGGTACCTAAATACACAGAATATTGAATAAAGACAGTTCGCCAAATTCTAACTGTTGCTGCTTACCTTTTTTCACTATTTATCCACCCCTAGGAAGGTATCTTTAAATGTCTAAGAAAGCTAAATGAAAATTAAACCTTAGTCTACAATATTTTCTTTTTAAATGACAATGTGTAATAGTACCATTGTTTTTCAATCAAGCTAGTATTTCATTTCACTTTATAGTTTACTACCTGGTCTTCAATTGATTTGTGATCAGTTTCTTGAAGCCAGGAACCAAGAAGAACACTATCATCGTAGTGGCAGAGGGATCTGAGGAGGGAAGTAGTTGTGTTGGCTGAGTTGTCAGTCAAAGTGAATTCTGCTACCAGTTCTCTAAGAAGTGCATTGAAAGAGCCTAAAAAACAGAACTTCAGGTCAGATTAAAGAGAATACTTTTTAAGAAAATGACAATCACTGCCCACCAAGAGCAGCAATATATTCAACAGGAGTAAAATAATTAAGTCCCCATTCCCTTTTAAGAAAAACCAGTATTAAATATTTTAACACTGGTTTTAATACACAATAATGGCACTTCCTTTTTTGTTCTTGTATTATGCCTTTTAGCCCAAATTATTTAAAGTAATCAAAAACTCAAATAGAGGAAAGACTTTTTATTTTAAATATATTAAATGTGATGATTATTATTTACTATTAATTACTTAACGATGTGCAAACACTGAACCAGAGCATATCAAAATTCTTGGGCATGGTTGCACTGGAATATTAACATTTTATATGACATTTAACTTCTGCAAAAGTACATTACTATTCTCCCTCCAGATTCCTAAATTTTGGCTGTATTATAACAGTTGGGATAGTCATTAAAAGCATAGACTCTGAAGATGAACCAACTGGGTTTGAATCCAAGCTCTGCCACTTAACTACCTCCCAGACTTGTGCAAGTTACACAACCTCTAAGTACCTGAGATTCTTCATCTTTAAAGAAAGCTATATTTTAGCCTCATAAGGTTGTGGTTAGAGTCAAAGATGCTAATACCTGTTAAGGGCTTAGAATGGGACCTGGAACACAGTAGTGCTCAACAAGTGTTAGCTACTATGTATGAAGAAAAGGAAAATGGTTGCCTTCCTTTACATGGTCAGAACTCTATGATATTGTGAAGAACTGCAAAGGTATACTGAAGAATATTTATTAGACATCCACAAATTTTATTTACCTTCATAAGTTTTTGGAGGTAACAACGCCAAGATATCATAAAGTCTTAAACGGACCATTGCAGCACTAGCTTTCAGATGAGCTCCGTGGGCTTTAATTACAGATGGAATGCTAAAATATCAAAAGTATAATTAGTATTAGCTTATTAGAATAAGCATTACTTACATTTTTTTCCAGCCATGTATCAATGTACCGTCAAAGTACATTGATAATTATTACATTTTTCTTTTATTTTGTGACTTTTACTGTTAGTAACAGAAACACTATAAAATACAACTTTAGGGACTTCCCTGGTGGTCCAGTAGGTAAGGCTCCACGCTCACAATACAGGGGGCCCGGGTTTGATCCCTGGTCGGAGAACTAGATCCCGCATGCATGCTGCATCTAAGAGCTTGCATGCTGCAATTAAGAAGCCCACATGCCTTAACTAAGACCCGGCGCAGCCCAAGTAAATAAATAAATAATAATTAAAATAAATAAATAAAATACAATTTTATTTCCAACCACACCGCTACTAAAATTTTTAAAGTCACTTCACACAAATAAAATTTAGTACATTTCCTATATGATACTATAGGGAATTACAAAACATGGCTATTTATAAATATATAAGATTGGATGTTAATGTGTCCTAATTGCCTACTTACTGTGACATCATAGTCATGGCACATTCAATAGGGGTCATCAATTTTCTAATCACATCTTCAGTTAGGAGTTCAGGACAATGTGCAACAAAACTCCTCATTGCTAGAGAAAAATTTTAAAAAGACATATTTGAAACAGCTTTTGTGAGGATGAACAAGTTTATAAAATTATATAAAGGTACCTAAAATTTTTAATTATTACAAAATATAAAGTTCTAAAACAAGGTCAAACCAAAAGAAGAACCAATTGCAACTTTAGAGAAAACTCATTAGAAAAGGCTAGAAGAGTGGACAGCAAAAATGGAGGGAGGGAAGATGTCTGTGAGTGAGATTTCTGTGAGTGAGAATTCAGAAGTCTATGACCCCACATGAATTCAGATAACTACAAAAAAAGCTGTTTCAGAACAGAACCAACAGTGGACATAATGGCCCAGTGAGAGGACATAGCTTTATTGGCTCTTTAGCAGTAGAGCTAAGACTAAAACAGCTCTTAGATGTGTGGGAACAAAACTAACACTTTGCCCTGTGGTGCTTATGGTTAAGTGTACATCTGTCTCCCACAGTTTGAAAAAAGAAGGACTTTTCACCCTCAGATAAAGCAAAAAAGGACAGGGTCACTCTGTGTAATTCTAGTTTTCAAATAAAACAAAACTTGAGCCTTTCCTGTAAGTTGCTGACTCCCAAACAAAAACAACTTTCCTACTTTTTAAAATGCTGGTATCAAAAAGACGTATCAACTTTTGCAGACTTGATGGGAGAAAACAGCTATCTGTCCATTAAGAAAAGACTAACTGTAAACTCAGTAACCTTGGTAATCTTGTTTCTTTTTCCTTTAAGTAGGCACTGGGCTTTTTTACTTGGTGACCCAGTGCTTCTTCAGGTGGAAGAATGCAATAACTGGGAATTAAGATGCCTGGCTTGTTCCAGCTCCTAATTGATCATGAACTCTAACCTCCTTTTCAGAATCTCAGCTTCATTTTTATTACAAATTTAGTAAACTGGTATAGATTACTTATAAAGTTTCTTTCTAAATCCAAAAGTGTACAGATTCATCATTATATATTAAAATAAAAAATTGAAGTAATGATTTTCCTTCACTTCACAAATATTTTAGTAAGAAAATAATATTCTGAAAGTGCAGTCCTTTCAGTTCTTACCACATAAAGCTCCAGCACGACCTTCCAATGTTACCTGCCAGGTAAAAGAATCGCCTCGGGCCTTCTCAGCCTCCAATTCCTTCAATGAACGAGGGAAAACATTTCGCCACAATAACAACATCTTGGGCAGATGGTAACGAACAACAGACGGTCCTGACAGAGAAAATGAGAACACAAAACCGTACACATATATAGCATTACAAACAAAAGTCAAAGAAAAGAGCCCCAAACAAGCTTTAACAATATCTATCATTTCACTGTATCTTTGTCTCTAATATTAACATTTTCAAAATGTTTCTTATTCAGTAAGTAAAATACATATTAAAGCATAATAAAATTCCCCTAAAAACTATCGATATTTTTAGCATCCAACATAAAACAAATCCACAAAAAGTCATCTAAAAGAAATTACCCAAATATATTCAGAATGATGGATTACATTCTATCAATGATAAAACGTATCTGGGACATATTTCATGATACCTTTTCTATAAATATTATATATGTATATAAACATGTACACCCACTCCCAAACACATACATATATTTACTACTCCATTTTAAGGGCAATTTATATGGTTAATTTAGTTCTATGGAGTAGTATATTTAGAACTAGGCACCTATATTTCCATTGCTAAGGAATTCATTTAACATACCACACAACATAAATTTCTAGAAAAAAAAGTTACCACTTTTTATTTTCTTTAGAAAATGAGGTCAAGGTTTAATTTCCAAAAGGTAGATGCATCAAGCAGTGAGTAACTTTGTAGCACACACACGCATACTTTTTATAGTAGAAGCCAAACATGTGGAGTAAAAAGTGGACACACCTTATCACAATGATAAAACATATTTCTGTTCTATGTACAGTGCTAAACTTTGCCTGCGCCTCAGATTTGTCATAGCACTTAGGAAAGTGAAGTGCATAAAGATAACCCCAAGAAAGCAACACCAATGGGAGATGCCGTTTAAGTGTGACTTTATCACTCTGCTAAAATCATGTCACTGGTCTTTACTTTGGGTATGGAATATGCCCCATACTCTCATCTCTTTTCATTAATACTAGGCTAATCATTTAGACCATGGCTATCCTGATGGCAAAGGGGAAACTTTGCTAACACCTTTCTCACTAAATGTACATAAACAGAAATTACCAAAAAGAGAAATCTAATACCAAATGATGAGAAAAACATCATTACCATTTTTTAACTTCATTCAAAGTCTAGAATGTGAAGTTGAATACTTCTAAATTAAAATTTCTTTACAGTCTACTGACAGTTATAGAATAAGACAAAATCCTACTCAAATATTAATTGTACCTAAAGTCATAAGTGCTCCAAGTAAGAGCCATCCAGCTTGGGTGCGCTGTAAAGATAGCCTGCTATTTTGGGCAGCAGTTCGTAAGAGATCTTCAGCAATACTAACTACCATCTGCAAGAGAAGTTTAGAATTGGATTTTAACAAAATCAGCTAAGAAAATACACAGCTAGTATACTTCATTAAGAAAGAAGTTATCCTTTTTTGTTGTTGCTGTTAACATGTTTTTAAAGAGGCAACATCAATACCTAATCAATCCTGATTGCTCTGCTGACTTTGAGAAGACCCATTACAACACAGTGGTTAAGAGTGAGTTCTAGAGCCAGAATGCCTGAGTCCATATCCCAGCTTTGTCATCTCCTAGCTTTCTGACTTAGGATAACTCAATCTCTCTGCCTCAGTTCCCTCACTGCTAAAATAGGAATAACAGGAGTGCCAACCTCACTCTTATGAGGATTAATAAATTAATACAGCAAAGTACTCAGAACAGCGCTGGTCCATGTAATCACACAGTGAATGCTATTATTAGTAGTACTGTTATCCTACGTTTAAAGATTTGTTGAACTCTTATTATACATCTGCCATTAAGCTAATCTTATGGTGCTTATAGTCTTAGAGAGAGAAGACATAGGAAAAATGGGAAGTAACAAGCAGCACATAATCAAATGATAAAATAACAGTACAGATGTAGTGGTCAGCAAAGAGAAAGGCTATCATAGTAACTCTGAAGATAATTCATGGAAGAGACAGAACTTGAATTGGGCCTCTAAAGCAGCTAAGTTTGGTGCAGGTGACCAAGACGAGGGACGAAATTCTAATGTAAGAGATTAGCAAGAGCAAAGACATGGAGGCTGAAAAAAGCACGGAAGGAAAGCAAGATGACTAGTCTGACTAGAGCAGTGAGAAACTACAATGAAAGGGCAGAATAAAGGCAAATTATGAAGGTACCAGTTTAGCAGACAAAGGTGATTATATTTTATTCTCTGATCCCTGGGTAGCTCCTAAGGGTCTCTGAGCAAACATAAAATACGAAAGTGGGGTGGAAGAGATGGGAGAAAAAGATTCCAAGAAGGATAATCAGTGAGGAGGCAAGCACATGACAAAGGGAGATGGAAGCCCAGATTTGAGCAGCAGCTATGGAACTCAGAGAAATGAATGGACATGGGCCTGGTAACCCAGGAAAAAAAAAAAAACAACAGAAAAACAAAAAACAAAAGATCTAGCCCCAATATAAAGTTGCAAATAATATTTATATAAACACTTAATATTCCTAAGAAGAAAATCTTGATAGTAGTATAAGGTATAGGAGAAAGGGAAAAAAAAGTAACTGATTCATGAAAACCATTCAATTTTTATTAAGTATTACCAAAATGCTAACTATAGCAATAGCACATTCTCTTGACATTTTGAATATAGCAATGTGAATTTTTATTTCTAAAACCCCAAAGAAAAGCTCTGATTTCTAAAGAATTACTATAAGGGCTTTTTTTCCCTCTCTCTAAAATAAATTATAAAATGATACTATACCTGGAAAAAACTATTATTCCCGTATCAGGATTAAACATCAAGTTTTAATTAGGGTCTTTCGACTCCATGTTAGCAGAATACTGTATCATTTATTATCACAGTAAAACTGTTTTTGTTTCATCACCCAGTTCAACATCAATCACAGAAGGTGCTCCAATAAAGACTAAAGTCCATGTGACAGCACTTATAATCTTAGGATCTTTGTCATACCTTTCCCTTGGCATGAGGAATGCCCAAAGGACACTGATGAACTCCACCTAACAAAGCAGCCATTGCAAAACTGTATCCACTAACAGCTTCTGGTGAAGTTTTCAGGTTGTTGAGTCGTTCTGCACACCTGTCTAGAAATGGTGCCAGCTGGAAAGGCAGTGCCACAGCCACACAGCGCAGACACCACGCAGCAGCAAGTCGAGCTGCCATGCTTGGGTGAAGAAGCACTGAAGTCACCGTCTCCAAAAGGCCTAAAAAATACTCAAAAAATTACTCTTAATGAAGTCACACAATTTCATGAGTTAAAAGAACTATGTGTAACACAATAATTAAAATCGTAATTGTTATGGTTTTACACAGATACATTTAGAACTGTGCCAAAAAACACATATATCAACCCATAAACAGGAAAGTACTTTAAGGAACATTTTCTACAAAGAACATAGTACCATTACATCCAATAAAATATAAATGTTGGCGTAAAGTACTCAATAAAGTTTAGAAACAAAAACTACCATGACTGTTTTTGATTTGTCTCCCCAAACTTTATTTCAATATTTAATTCAAGATTCACTATTACAGTGAATCCTAAATAAAACCCAACGTTGAACAAATGATCTAAACTGCTAATTACCATGATAAGCAACCAATCAGAAGTTAAATATCAATCACACCTATGACTTCTAAAAATATTGAAAAAAATATTCCAGCATCTGAGTGAATATCATACCTATAGATGCTTCCTGAATAAGAGGGGATGCAGTGGCATTTAGGCTCTGCACCAGGCTCCCAAGCTCCTGCAAGGCGCAAACCATCACATGCTGGCTTGCTGCAATGTCTGCTGCTCCAGATTTGTTTTCACCACTAGTGTCATTCACTACCGCTTCTGGAAACACAAAATTATGCATGAATGTGGGTGAATTAATTTGTGATATAATTTTTTGATCTACACAATTTATGCTTTTAAATTATACCAGCTGATACCTGACTGTTAAGAACTCTGTTTGTATGCTGAACATCTCTAACAGTTAGGGAAATACAAATCAAAACCACAATGATAAAAAGTCAATATAAAGAATTTAGCACAATGCTACCCCCGATATACATTCAGTAAACATTAGCAGCTATTATTCTTACTTTATTATTATCACTGCTATTTTAAGAGCTGTAGTGTGCTGGCAGCATCACTGTCAAATTACTGACCAGAAAGCAGCTCTATAAGGAAAGTGACTTTAGAATTTCTTACTGGGATGTTCCTCAAAATTTCCATTAACTTGCTGGTCCCTGGCCCCACCTTTTAGCTTCCAATAGAATTGAAACATATTTAATCATGAAACAAATAAAAATTCCTTGTCAAATTACTAATTGAGAATATATTCTGGTCCATAAATTCCAGATACATAGCGCTATGTTTAATTCTGCTTTTACCATTTCAAAAATCGAATGGCTTAATGGCTTAAAAATCTGTGACCTTAAGATTAATAACCCTTAAATGACAGTAAAACTTTCTTATTTACATTCATTATGAATTACCAGGCTATAAATTGTAGAATAATAGGATATAATAGATTAATACACTCTGGATTAAAATTAAATGGCTCTTTTCTTCTTAGACATTTCTGGACTTGGAAATGCACAAACTCTCTCTTTTAGGTACTAAGCTCTAAGCTCCCTGAACAGGTGCTATCTACGTGTGGCTCGCTGTTTTACTCCCAATGTTTGGCACAGTGTCTTTGACACTCAAACATTTCTTCAAGGAATAAATGTACAAATATTTATAAAGTTGTGAACCTAGGACAGGTTATTATTTTAACATACCTAAAGAATGATACCTCATTAATTTAAACACCCTTTAATTCACAATTCCTAACTTTCAGTTAGTCCCATGCATTTAAAATATGGTTTGCCTAGTAAGCTATTACAAACAACAAAAACTATAAACTATTTGTGGATTTATTTTTATTAATTTTATAAGATGTTCAATATATTCTCTAAATATAAAGTGCTGGATATTTTCTATGCATTAAATTCTTATTTCTAAAGACCGCTGTTAAGCAATATAATTTTCTTGATTAAAGTTAATGTATATTCCCAAGAGTGATAAAAGTAAATTATCTTACAGTATTTATATTTTACTTTGCATTAGTTCCTTACTTGTATTATTATAAGCTCCAGGAAGGCAGGAACTTTATCTTACTCACTGTTCAAAACCTGAATTACTGCTTTGCAATCTCAAATACTCAATCACTACTTGTTAAACAGAAAAATTTATGAAATTGACACTTCCTAGAAAAGGATTTCTTTTAATTATGAATTACTGAGGTTTCACAGTATATCCTATAGTGGGCTAAAAACCACCTGTAACTGTTTCTCTCTAAATTTTCACATTAAGCCTATTAACGGAGGGGAAAACAACATGTATTTATAAAACAATAGGTTCCAAGAAGAAAAACCACAATAGATTATTCCTCAAAGATTCCTCAATGTGCTGCAGCATACCAGGAGAGTTATAAAATCGGTAGATACTAGATATAAAACAGAAAGCCTAACCTTACAAACACACTATCCAAATACTGAAAAACTCCACTTCACTGTAATTATATGTTGTTTGAATATCAAATAAGAGTACACAATAAAAATGACTATTAAAACACAGTCCAGAAAGATATATGAACTAATCAGATTTATTAGTATTCATTAAGAGTAACAGTAAAGAACTAAATGACTAAAGTAATCAACAATACAGATCATGACATTAATTCTTACCTACTGGGACTTCCCTGGTGGTGCAGTGGTTAAGAATCCGCCTGCCAATGCAGGGGACACGGGTTCTAGCCCTGGTCCGGGAAGATCCCACATGCTGCAAAGCAACTAAGCCCGTGTGCCACAACTACTGAGCCTGCTCTCTAGAGCCCGCAAGCCACAACTACTGAGCCTGTGGGCCACAACTACTGAATCCGTGTGCCACAACTACTGAAGCCCGCACACCTAGAGCCCGTGCCCCAAAAGAGAAGCACCACGATGAGAAGCCTGTGCACTGCAACAAAGAGTAGCCCCTGCTCGCCACAACTAGAGAAAAGCCTGTGCACAGCAATGAAGACCCAATACAGCCAAAAGTAAATAAATAAGTAAATTTATTAAAAAAAAAATTCTTACCTACTGCTTTCATTTGCTTTCCAATCGCTTGGCATATTTCTTTGGCAGCTGCAATCTGGGCTTTTTCACCTAGCAAACTGCCCACAGTAGCTCTTAGGATAAAGGAGACACACCGTCTGGAGTACACAGCCTCTACATGTGTTTGCGTTGCCCGAGGATGGGAAACCAGATCAAGTACATGAGACAAGAATGTGGCAAAGCTACGCTCTAACCACTGACCACCCAATGTTGTTACAAAAACAACATATGCCTGTAAATAGATCAAGATGCTTTAGATAAATTTATATAAATGAAATGAAGTTACAGATAAAGCAACTACGTAAATAACTGATGACAGCATGAAAAATAAATTATCTTTGAGATTAAAATTGAGAAAATTTAAAACTTGAGACCTTTTTAGTACTTCTAGCATGGGAATTACTGGTTGAAGTATCTTTGACTAAAAACAGCTCTCAGGATAATAACTTCAAGAAGAACACAAAGAGAGTATGGTGCAGGAGGGAAGGAAAGGTGAATTCACCCTGGTGATGAAGGTGATTACGTTATAGTAATAAAACCCTAATATGCTAAATAAACGCTGACCTAGAGCTACAAAACATTTGCTTACGACTGTAAGATACAAATGGTTTACTTCCATTTTATGCTTGTTTCTGGAGTAAGGTATAATTGGATGATTTTGACTAAGATCACAAAAAAGCATTTCATCCTATTAGGTGTTAATTATTATTAGGTTATTAACCATAACATCTTATTTGGTATTAATTATTATTTTGAAACTATAATTTCAAGTCAGGTTTAACTGCATAATTGCACTGGTGATTAATCAATGATGATAAATCCAAACTACTAACCAATATTTTTACCTACAAGAGTTGTTGGAAAACATTAAAATCTAAATGCCTCAAGCTACTTGAATACAATTTCAATTAAAACTCAATTACTTTACTTCTGATTTTCCGCGAAGTAAAATTTGGAAAAATTTTGTTAAAGATAGACAGATAGATATAGCAGACATAGGCTTCTTTACACATCAAATACCTACCTTTCCATATAAGATGCAATTTAGATTTGAATGTAATTCATTCATTTAGTAAAAGAAATGTTTTGAAAGACATTTTAAAAATTATTTTAGACAGTATTAAAAATCTCTGTACGTGCTGTTACTTAGTAAGAGTCTTCCATGAAATTTCACACGTGATACCAAGAGAATTCTTTTATACATATATATTACAAACCTGTGTAACTCCAACTCTCACTTCACGATTAACAGACCCTCCAACTTTTAACATTTCTCCACCACTCTTTAAGAAACCTGACCCTCCACGTAGAAATCCTGTGGCCATGAGTTCTAAGACTTCATCAAATGTTGCTCGCTTCACATTCTGGCGCATTACTTTCAGGAAGAAAAATATATTTATAAGCAAATATATTTTGCTATTAGTTAAATAATATTTTCTAATAATCTAGCTTTAAAATTCAAGTAATTGTTTTTAAGGATACTTAAACTATTACAAAGGAGATAGGGTCATTTATTTTCTTATGATCTTAAAATTTACAATATATTTGTAAAATTCAATTCAATTTTGAAGCAAAAAAATGCTAAAAAAAGGAGCTAGAAATTAAAACAATTCAATATATCTATGTCAAAATAGTCTAGCAATTATGTTAGCCTTGGTATGTGTAACACAACAAAAACAACACACATTCACAGCAGATACTGCTAACTGACTGCAGCCCTCACTCCCAGTTGAGATGGACACCATACTTCTTTTTTTTTTTTTTTGGCCACAGCACGTGGCTCGTGGGATCTTAGTTCCCCGACCAGGGATCTAACCTGAGCCCACGGCGGTGAAAGCGCCGAGTCCTAACCACTGGACCGCCAGGGAATTCCCAATTCCCAAGACCACGCTTTCTATACAACAATTACCAATGGATTGAAACGTCACTGGACTGCAACCGACTTGCCATCCTTAGTAAAGAGCTTCCTATTTTATAAAGTCCTTTCATACATAGTAGCAAACATAATCCTCACAAAAATTCTGTAGGAGAGGCATAAAGCTCACAATTAACTATGCAGGCTTTGGAATTTGAATGCCTGGGTTTTAATTTCACTTAATAGAACACTTACTACACCACAAATGACACAACCTCTCTAAGCCTAAATTTTCTTGTTTATAAAATGAGAATAACAACAGTACTTAGGATTCCTAGGGCTTTTGAGAGGATTAAATAAAACAACTCTGTTATATGCTTAATTCAGTGCCTTATACATAGTTAGCACTTAATAATTGTTACCTATCATCATCATCATTATCTAATTCAGACACTGAAGTAATCATGATTAAAGATGAAGAGATCAAAGCTCAAAGGGTTTCACAGCAAATAAACATAAGAGCTAGGACTTGAATCTGTAAGATCTGATTCTCTTTCTACAATACAGAAATGGAATAGGGGTAGGGACAACAGCAGAGCTGGATTCACTCAGCATCTACTCAGAACTGTCCCTGAAGCATCTCTATGGAACTGTGAGGCACAGTAGAAGTCACTGGGAAAATCAATGCTGTCTCTGATTCTGCTTATAATAATGGTCAAGAAAAGAAGAAAAATAATACTATGCTATGAATGGGGATCTACTCATCAGGGACTGAAAGTAGGAAGGCATGTAAAGTGCCAGATTCCAGTCCCTTGAACATGATACAAAACCATTTCATAAATCTTATTTGCTTATATGTCCAACATACTTGATGCATGTAATGCTGCACAGTATCATCATAAAAAATGTCTTGACTGGGACTTCCCTGGTGGTCCAGTGGTTAAGACTCTGTGCTTCCACGGCAGGGGGCGTGGGTCCGATCCCTGGTTGGGGAAGTTCCGCATGCCCCACGGTATGGCAAACAAAAAAAAAAAAAAAAGAAAAAAAGTCCTGACTATATCAAGGAAAATGCCATTTGGGTACTTCTATTTTATGAAAAAGTAGACAAAGATACTAATTTAAAGCCTTTAAAGTGACTTGCCTAGAAGTAATAAGTCATTTAGAAGGAAGCATTCCATATACCTTCAAATACCTGTTACAGTCTAGATCGGGGGCTGGCAAACAATGATACCTGTTGCTTGTTTTGGCATCAATGCTGTAGCCATGACTGTTCCTAAGAGTTTAGACACTGCCACCCGTACCCCATAGTTTGAATTTTCCAAAGCCTTAAAGCAGAGAGTGGCTATATTTTCCAGTTCAGCAGTCCACATGAACACAGCTTCATTCTGTAGTTCTAGGAGACACTGGAATTAAAAAAAAAAAAAAAAGTAAATTAGAACTTCCACTTCCAGAGATGGATAAACAAGAACCAGATTTACTCTCTCTCCTGAAGTAACTAAAAAATTGGACAAAATACATGAAACAAGTTTCAAAGACACTGGACATCAGGCACTGAAGGATGCTAATCCTTAAGAGATGGAAAATGCAAGTTGAACCCTACATTTGTCCCAGCTTACTGCCTTGAGAGAGTTTCCAGCAGTTAGGAGGAAACTGTAACCCTAAACTCCTGTATTAGAAAGAAGAAAGGTCTCTGGAGAGTTCCCTGGTGGCCTAGTGGTTAGGATTCTGGGCATTCACTGCCGTGGCCTGGGTTCAATCCCTGGTCGGGGGAACTGAGATCTCGCAAGCCGTATGGCGTGGCCAGAAAAAAAAAAAAAAAGAAGAAATGTCTCAAATCAACAACCTCAGCTTCTACCTTAAGAAACTAGATGACATAGAGCAAATTCAACACAAAGTAAGCAGGAAAAAAAGGAAGTAATATAGATAAGAGAGGAAATCAGTGAACCAGCAAACTGAAAAACAGAAATGAAGCCAAAAGCTGCTTCTTTGAGACAACCAATACATTTTGATAGAAATTTAGCCAGACAGATGAAGACAAAGAGAGAGAAGACACAAACTACCAAAATTAGGAATGAGAGAAGTCACATCACTACAGATTCAATACATATTAAAAGGACAATATATTTGACAACTTACATGAAACAGACAAGTCACTCAAGAAGAAACAGATAACCTAAATAGCCCAATACCTATTTTAAAAATTGAATGTGTAGTTTAAAATCTTCCCCCAAAGAAAACTGGAGACCCAGAGAGATGTACTGTTGAATTCAACCAAATGTTTAAGTAAGAAATACCAATCCTATAGAAACTCTTCTAGAAAATTGAGAAGGGTACACTTCCCAAATCATCCTATAAGGCCAACATTACCCTGATATTGAAATCTGATAGACACTACAAGAGAAGAAAACTACATGCCAATATCCCTCATGAACACAATGCAAAAATTATACACAAAATTTTAGCAACTCTAATCCAACAATATATAAAATGGATACTATATCACGACCACGTAGGGTTTATCCTAGGAATGAAAGATTGGTCAAAATTCTAAAACTAATCAATGTAATTCATTACATTAGTAAGCTGAAAAAGAAAAGTCATACAATTCATCTCAATAGAGGCTGAAAAAACATTTAACAGAATATACGTAAAACTTGGGAAAACTGAACAAGATCAGTGGATTGTGTCAATGTCAATATTGTATTATACTGCTTGTAATACTGTACTATGCTTTTACAAGATATTACCATTGGGGGGAACTGGGTAAAAGTTTATAAAGATCTCTGTATATTATTTCTCACAAATACAGGAAAACCTACAATTATCCTAAAATAAAAAGCTTAATTTGGGGCTTCCCTGGTGGCGCAGTGGTTGAGAGTCCGCCTGCCGATGCAGGGGACACAGGTTCGTGCCCCGGTCCAGGAGGATCCCACATGCCGCGGAGCTGCTGGGCCCGTGAGCCATGGCCGCTGAGCCTACACGTCCGGAGCCTGTGCTCCGCAATGGGAGAGGCCGCAACGGTGAGAGGCCCGCGTACCGCAAAAAAAAAAAAAAAAAAAATGCTTAATTAGACAGGAATTCCCTGGCTGTCCAGTGGTTAGGACTCAGCGCTTTCATTGCCAGGGGCCTGGGTTCAATCCCTGGTTGGGGAACTAAGATCCCACAAACCGCAGAAAGCAGCCAAAAAAAACCCCCCAAAAAACCTAAAACACTTAATTAGAAAATAGCAACAACAGAAACGACACAAGAAATCAAATTTGACAAAATCCATTCTTGATAAAAACTTCTTGGAAGGCTAGAAATATAAGGGCACTTCCTCAACTTGATAAAGATCATCAAGGAAAACTGACAGTTAACATCATACTTAATGGTGAAGGACTGGATGTTTTCCCCTTAAGGATCAGGAACAAGACAAGGATGTCACCTCTCATGTTTTCTATTCAACATTGCATTGAGGGATCTAACCAGCCAGTGCAGCAAGAAAGAAAAATAAATAAAAAGCATCGAGATTGGAAAAGAAGTAAAACTGTCTATATTCACAGACAACATGATTGTCCACATGATAGGATCTATTAAAAAAGCAAGAGCTTCCCTGGTGGTGCAGTGGTTGAGAGTCCGCCTGCCGATGCAGGGGACACAGGTTCGTGTCCCAGTCCGGGAAGATCCCACATGCCGCGGAGCGGCTGGGCCCGTGAGCCATGGCCACTGAGCCTGCGCCTCCAGAGCCTGTGCCCCGCGACGGGAGAGGCCACAACAGTGAGAGGCCCGTGTACCGCAAAAAAAAAAAAATCTGATAGAACTAGTAAGGCAGTTTAAGAAGGTTGGTGGACACAAGACCAGTGTACAAAAATCAGTTGTATTTCTGTATGTTAGTAATGAACAATTAGAAATTGAAAAAAAAGCTTTTAATCAATACTATTTAAAATAGCATAGAAAATGAAATACTTATGGATAAATCTGACAAAAGAGGTGCAAGATCTGTGCATTTGAAAACCACAAAATGTTGCTAAGAGTAATCAAAGAAGACCTAAATGAATGAGAGGTAGAGATATCGCATTCATGAGTTGGACTTAATAATGTTAAGCTGGCAACTATCCCCAAACTGATCTATAGATTCAATGCAACCTGAATAAAAATCTCAGCATGTTATTTTTGTAGAAATGGACAAGTTAAAATTTATATGGAAATGCAAAGGACCTAGAATAGCCAAAACTATTTTGAAAAAAAAAGAGTTGGAGGGCTAACACTACCTGATTTTAAGACATTATAAAGGTACAGTAATCAAGAAAGTGTTATTGACATCAAGATAGACAAATAGATCAATGAAACAGAATAGAGATTTCAAAACTAGATCCACATTTATAAGGACAACTGATTTTCAACAAAGGTGCAAAGGCAATTTAGTGAAGAAAAGAGTCTTTTCAACATGGTGCTAGAACAAGTGAATATCCATGTGCAAAAAACAAAACAAAAAATCTTTGATTCATACCTCACACTATATACAAAAATTAACTCAAAATGGAACATACATCCAAGTGTAAAACTATAAAACTAGGAAACATAGGAGAAAGTTTGGGCTAGGAAAAGCTTTCTTAGATACAATACAAAAAGCACAATTAATATAAGAAAAACGGATAAATTGGACTTTGACAAAATTCAAAACTTCTCTTCTTAGAAAGGCACTATTTAGGGAATGAAAAGACAGACCACAGAGTAGGAGAAAATATGTGCAAATCACGTATCTGATATAGAAATAAAGAACCTACAAAGTAGACTCAAAACTCTATATGTGCCACATCTTCTTTATCCATTCATCTGGGGTTTTTTGTTTTTTGTTTTTTTTTAAATTTATTTTTTATATATATATTTTTGGCTGTGTTGGGTCTTTGTTGCTGTGCGTGGGCTCTCTCCAGCTGCGGCGAGCGGGGCCACTCTTCGTTGCTGTGTGTGGGCTTCTCATTATGGTGGTTTCTCTCATTGCGGAGCACGGGCTCTAGGTGCACAGGCTTCAGTAGTTGTGGCTCACGGGCTTAACTGCTCCACGGCATGTGGGATCCTCCCAGACCAGGGCTCGAACCCATGTCCCCCGCACTGGCAGGCGGATTCTTAACCACTGCACCACCAGGGAAGCCCCCATTCATCTGCTGATGGACACTTAGGTTGCTTCCATGTCCTGGCTATTGTAAATAGAGGTGCAATGAACATTTTGGTATATGACTCTTTTTGAATTATCGTTTTCTCAGGGTATATGCCCAGTAATGGGATTGCTGGGTCATATGGTAGTTTTATTTTTAGTTTTTTAAGGAACCTCCATACTGTTCTCCATAGTGGCTGTATCAATTTACATTCCCACCAACAGTGCAAGAGGGTTCCCTTTTCTCCACACCCTCTCCAGCATTTATTGTTTGTAGATTTTTTGATGATGGCCATTCTGACTGTGGCACATATATACAATGGAATATTACTCAGCCATAAAAAGAAACGAAATTGAGTTATTTGTAGTGAGGTGGATGGACCTAGAGTCTGTCATACAGAGTGAAGTAAGTCAGAAGGAGAAAAATAATACTATATGCTAACACATATATATGGAATCTAAATAATAAAAAAAAAGGTCATGAAGAACCTAGGGGCAAGACGGGAATAAAGACGCAGACCTACTAGAGAATGGACTTGAGGATATGGGGAGGGGGAAGGGTAAGCTGGGACAAAGTGAGAGAGTGGCATGGACATATATACACTACCAAACATAAAATAGATAGCTAGTGGGAAGCAGCCGCATAGCACAGGGAGATCAGCTCGGTGCTTTGTGACCACCTAGAGGGGTGGGATAGGGAGGGTGGGAGGGAGGGAGACGCAAGAGGAAAGAGATATGGCTACGTATGTATATGTATAACTGATTCACTTTGTTATAAAGCAGAAACTAACATACCATTGTAAAGCAATTACACTCTAATAAAGATGTAAAAAAAAACCTCTATAATAAGAAAACAAGTAACTCAATAAAACAATGCACAAAAATTTTGAATGGACTCTTCATCAAAGAAGATATGGATGGTAAATAAGCACCTAAAAATATGATCATTAGTCTGGAAATGCGAATTAAAGCCACAATGAGATACCTATACATATCTATAAGAATGGCTAAAATT
Source organism: Mesoplodon densirostris (assembly GCF_025265405.1). Lineage (NCBI taxonomy): Eukaryota > Metazoa > Chordata > Mammalia > Artiodactyla > Ziphiidae > Mesoplodon > Mesoplodon densirostris. Next base: position 29,884,245 of record NC_082674.1, read on the forward strand.
AAAAAGACTGGCAATACCAAATGTTGGTGAGCCATGGAGAATGAGGAAATCTCATAGTACTTTGGAAAACAGCGGCAATTTCTCCAAAAATTAAATGTAAATCTAAAATATGATCCAGCCATTCCACTCCTAGGTATTTACCCAAGTGAAAGGAAAGCATGTGTCGATAACAAAAACTAGTACACAGATGTTCACAGCTGCTTTTTTTGTAATATCCAAAACTGGAAGCAACACAAATGTCCATAATAGGCGACGGAATCCACCAATTGTGGCATAGCCATACAACGAAATACTACTCAGCAATAAAAAGGAATGAACTATTGATACATGTAACAACACTGAGAAATCTCAAAATAATTATGCCATTGTGAAAGAGGCCAGGCAAAAAGAAAAAAAAAAGCACATACCACCTGATTCCATTTTATATATAATTCTAGAAAATGAAATGAAACTAATCCATGGGAACCAAAATCATGCCATCTTATTTTGAAACTTTCAAAGAAAAAAAAATCACTGACTGTTTCAGAGCAAGCAGGATAAGGAGCAACATTATAAACAGCCGAGTACTAACCTTGGCAACTGCACATCGAACAGCCATTGACCTGTCAGTTAAGAGAGACCTCGCATTCTTATAAATATCACGATGACAGGAAGCTGCTGCACCACCCAGTCCATTTAGAACTTTCTGTAGACTCATTAAGATTTCACTTCGCCCTTGAGACTAGATAAGAACATAAAGCAAATTCTACGTTTAAATAAGAACATACCAAAAGACAAAAGTTCTCTGGGCCTAATGGTCTTACCTCTAAACGTAAATAGTAAGTAATGAAAAATAAAGTATTTTAGAACGTACCTGAAAGGTAAAAATAATTATTAACTTCAACAAAATAATTATTTGAGAAATTAGGTTACAATAAGTAAACATATTCTTATGTTTCCATGATCTATTGAAGTGCAAATAATGAGAACATGACAAATTCAAAAGCTTCAATATAATACCTCAAGGATCCAAGCTTTCAGAATGTGAAAAGTAAAGAGTACTTAAGAATATAAACCATCTAAAAGAGGAAGAAAACATCCAACACATTTTAAAAACTTCTCACAGATATATTCTAAACTATCAACTTCTTGAGACTAGTTTGAACTCTAGTTTTTATACTCTTATTGTGCTTGATTCATATTTCTGATAGTATACTTATTCAAACATAGATTTCTTTCACTAGACTGTAAACTCTTTGAGGTCGGGGAGTAGATCTTATTCATCTTTATATGCCTAATGCCTGAGAATATGTCCTCAATTCTTGCTTAATAAATTAATAGACAAAGAGTTCCCAGAAGAGGTGTTGTCCAAGAAATCTTTAGCTTTCCTAGACAAAGAATTAGACTATGAGACCAGTGCTTGGTCTATTCTTAGTTAACCCCAAATGAACAAGGAATTTTCAGAAGTAACACCAAACTGACGTGACAAAACAGAACTATTTTTACTTCATATTAGTTGCTGTGGATTGAATACTGTCCTGCCAAAAGATGAGTTCAAGTCTTATGCCCTGTTACCTGTGAACATGACTTTATTTGAAAATAAGGTCTTTGCAGATGAAATCAAGTAAAGATGAGGTCATACTATATTAGGGTGGACCCTAATCCTTATAATAGAAGAATTTGGTATCCTTATAATAGACCGGTATCCTTATAATAGAAGAATTTGGACACAAAACACAGATGCATAGGGAGTACACCATATGACAATGGAGACAGAAATTGGAGAGATACATCTGCAAACCAAGGAATACCACCAAAGCCAAGGATGGTCAGCAACAACCAGAAGCTAAGAAGCCTTGGAAGGACTATTCCCAAGAGCTATCAGAGGAAGCACGGCCCTGCTGATACCTTGATTTCAGACTTCTAGCTTCCAGAATTGTGAGACAATAAATTTCTGTTATTTTAAGCCACCCAGTCTGTGGTAATTTATTATGGCAGCCATAGGAAACTAATACATTAGCTATGGCACAAAAAATAATATGGCAGTACAAAAATATCCCTAGGGCTAAATAATACATAAACCCATTCTTTGTCAAGGTAAAGCATTCTTTCCCTTCTCCCTGAAATATGAGGTAATGTACATTAAAACAAGGGGCAAGTAATATTTTTTGCAAATAATAATTTTAAATTACCCTCTTGCTAAGCAATATAAGTACTACACTGACAGAAAAAAGGCAACATATATTTTTAACTAACATCTAACTCCCACCACAAGCAAAACATGTAAATAATATTTGTTGTAAAACTTACCTCCGCACTTTTCAGGGATTTCAAAAGATTATTTACTGTTTCTGGAAATGCACTGCCTAACATTCTCCCCATTTTTTCATAAAATGCTCCAACACAAGCCACTGCAGCCCTGTAAGAAGTGACATTTTCACCAGTCACTGTTCAGATTAATAATTTTATAATATTTTACTTATTTTCAGAAATCAATTTGTATTTGTGCAGGACACTTTTGGCCACAAATCCTTAATTTTCAACTTTCAAGAACACCTTGTTGATTCTTGGCTATCCTCAAAAAGTCTACAAATAATAAATGCTGGAGATGGTGTGGAGAAAAGGGAACCGTCCTACACTGTTGGTGGGAATGTAAACTGGTATAGCCACTATGGAAAACAGTATGGAGGTTCCTTAAAAAACTAAAAATATAGCTACCATATGATCCAGCAATCCCACTCCTGGGCATATATCCTGAAAAGATGAAAACTATAACTCGAAAAGACAGAGGCACCCAATGTTCGTAGCAGCACTATTTATAATGGCCAAGACATGGAAACAACCTAAGTGCCCAGCAACAGATGACTGGTTTAAGAAGATGTGGTGTAAATATACAATGGAATACTACTCATCCATAAAAAAGAATGCAATATTGCCATTTGCAATAACATGGATGAACCTGTCAGAGAATATCATACTAAGTGAAGTAAGTCAGACAAAGATAAATATTATATGATATTACTTTTATATGGAATCTAAAAAATAATACAAACGAACCCAATAGACAAAACAGAAACAGACTCACAGACACAGAAAACAAACTTATGGTTACCAAAGGGAGAAAAGGGGGGAGGGATAAATTAGAAGTATGGGATTAGCAGATACAAACTGCTATACATAAAATAGATAAGCAACAAGGATTTACTGTACAGCACAGGGAACTATATTCAATACCTTGTAATAACCTATAATGGAAGATAATCTGAAAACTATATATACATATAAAACTGACTCACTTTGCTGTATACCTGAAACTAACACAATATCATTAATCAACTATATTTCAATTAAAAATTTTTTTTTTTTTTTGCGGTACGCGGGCCTCTCACTGTTGTGGCCTCTCCCGTTGCGGAGCACAGGCTCCGGACGCGCAGGCTCAGCCGCCATGGCTCACGGGCCCAGCCGCTCCGCGGCATGTGGGATCTTCCTGGACCGGGGCACGAACCCTTGTCCCCTGCATCGGCAGGCGGACTCTCAACCACTGCGCCACCAGGGAAGCCCAATTAAAAAAATTTTTAAAAGAATACCTTGTTTATTCTGTATAATTGTAATAGATACTATGGATAATCAAATTGCATTTTTGTTAGGAAAATAAGAGAATAAACATGTATTTACATAACAAATCATACCCATCCTTTGGAAAGAAACCCAACCTTTCCTTTTGAGGACTTTCCAAATTATGTCCATCCACAATGATCCCTCTCTTCTCTCATTATACGTAAAATGTCAACCACTCATTCTGACAAAATTATATCGTTTCCTGTGTTGCAACTTGACCATTTTATATGTCTATATCTTATCCTGCCCTGCCAATGGAAATGTAAAGTCCAGAAACAGAGAAGGTTATACATTTTTGTATTGCTCACAGTGTCTGCCTCTTAATATATAAATAATAATAAGCAATTACTTGTAAAATTTAATCTAAATGGGTTTAACAGAACACCTGACTACATAGAAGAAGAAATGTATGTAACAGCAGCCCATCTCTTCCCATGGTAGGGAAATCACCCTACCATCACTCATGTAAACAGTAAATAAGTGAATAGCTCTGAGCTTAGCTTAGAGGCAGGAGCTGGGGATAAAGGTGTATCCTCTGGAGTCTGGCAGATCTGTACCTAAATCCTAGAACCTGTCACACAATAGCTATGTGTCCTGAGCAAGTTACTCTGAGGCTGAGAGAGATTAAATATAGTTTATTATCGTACAAGCAATTAACAGTAGAATCAGGGAATCGACCTGCACTTCTCTGACTCCAAATCCCATGCTTTTTTCAATACTCTATAGGCTGATAACAAAGCTAAAAATGACTGAGGTCACATGCCAGAACATATTAGTGGATTCCTAAATAGAACCCATGAATCCACTGGAAATATGTATGAATAATACATAATATGTAATAAAGTCTACTTAGCCAGAACTATAAAATTACGTGTGGATTTGCCAAGTGGAAGAGAACTAAATCACAAAACTATTAACATAGCTTCAGACTCCAAAATAAACTGGAAAACACTAATACACTCTAATCTCTTCTAAAACTTTTGAGAGCTACATCTATCCCAAACAATACAAAACTTAATCACAACATATCTGTGAAGTTGAAAACAGACCTAAAAATCAATGTCTGGGTTCAGAATAATTTCTTCATTTCCCCTAAGCTATTATACTGGCCCTGGCTCCTTGAATGTTGGTGTTCTAAAGTTGTATCCTTGCTATCTTCTCTTCTCACACAGTATTATAATACTCTTCCTAGGTAACTTTATCCATACTAAAGGGTTCAGCCTACTCTAAAATCTTCATTCTCTACTCACCAAAATGACCTTCTCAGCTCAGGTCTCTGAAATCCAGACCAGGATTTCCAACTGCTTACTACACACTGTCACTTGGATATTCCCACTTGGACTCCAGATTCAGCATGCCCAGAATTGGACTCATCATTTTCCCCTCAACTTACTCCCCCCACTATTTTGTATCTTTCTGTAAGCACTGTAAATAAGCTATAAATAAGCCACTTGTTTCCAATTATCAGTTTCCTTTGTCTAGAAAATAGGTTAGCAAACCACATCCTGCAGACCAAATGTGGCCCATCATCCAGCCTGCCACCTGTTGTCGTAAAGTTTTATTGGTACACAGATGTACTCATTTATTTACATACCATCTATGGCAGAGTTGAGTAGTTGCAACAGAGATGATACCCCACAAAGCCAAAACTATTTACTATCTGGCCCTTTCCATAAAATTTGCCAGTCCATGACCTGTCACATCCATCTTCCCCTTTTCCCATCTTAACCCCTTACTTGACTCATTTCCATATTTCCTTCCCGGATGGTTGATCTTCTTTGGCTGATGCTTCTTGGAGAAGGCTTTGTTGACACTGCTCTCCCATCACACCACAGCTAAGTTTACTCAGGTGTTACTTTCCCACCCACAACACTCCTCACTGTACTATAATAACTCCTGATTTTCTTATTTGACTTTTTCACAGGATGCATCCCTACACCATTATCCTCAAGACTTGCTCTGAAAATGTCTGCCCTTGACCCAGACCACAGGTATGGGCTTGAAATTGGGTCAAGCCCTTAATTTAGGAGTCAGCAAACTTGCAGGCAAAATGGTCTCTGTCTCAGGTACTCAGTTCTGCCATTTACGCGTGAAAGCAGCCACCGCCTAAATGAAGGAGCATGTCTGTATTCTAATAAACTTTATTTACAAAATAGGTGGCAAGCTGGATTTGGCCTTTGGGCTATAGTTTGCCCATTCCTGCCTCAATCTCATCACCTAGAAAATCTTTACTTTTCTTTCCATCCCAGCCAAGAATATTATCTCCTCCCAAAATTACCAAAAACCCCTGTGCAAATTGCTGACATCATACCAATTCTCTGTAGTTTGCTAAAAGTCCCAGGGGCAATGGAGCATATGTTGAAATAGAACCCCTTTCCCAGACCTACTCAGAGCTTTTACTGTCAGCAGCATGTCTCAGGTTCCATCTACACAGGGGTCTTTATGATCAGCAGGCCCTTATTAAGATAAATTACTCTGAAAAAACAAGTTTCAAGGGTCAATCTCAAAGTAAGTACTTACAATTTTGTTGGTAAGTAGGCTGCAGTGTCATCTTTATTTCTGATAATGTCATTACATTTATCAAGTGTTTGAAAAACAGTGAAAGTATCTCCAATGCTATAAAGGGCTGCAAGATTTTTAGCTAACAATTTTCGCGTAGGTGGTCCAGGTGAACTACTTATTAATCCAGTTAATTGTTCAACAAGTTTTTTCTGTTTTTCCTTTACATCAGTCTGTTATAAAAAAAATAAAGAACATCATCAGTTTTTTTCTTATATATAATTTTGTTACCTTTTAGTGAAAATTTAAAAATACTTAACAGTTAAGGCACTCTAATAATTAAAATCTATATTACATTAGGCATAAAACCATAAATAAGAATTTTCAAGATAAGGAAGAGTTCAGTAAAAAAATGAACCATTCTTTCCTAGATTAAATATTCTCCTCATTCTCCTCCAATTCCACAAAGTTAGCTGCCAATAAAAGTGACTACTCTATATCCAAAAAGTTTCCATGCTGACTTACTAAAAAATAAAACCAACAGTCAGTCAAAGGATGTAAAATATTGGGTGTATGGACAATTGACATCTTAGAACTCAGCTAGGGTCCCCTGTAAAAGCAAAGTCAGTAGTTCATAAAGTTATAGGTCAGTAAAGGAAACCAAAAGAAACTCTGAAGAGCTCTAGGCAACAGAAGAAATATTCAGATCTACGTAATCAATGCTGAGAATTCATCCATCCATTAATGAAATACTTACTGTGCACTTATGTGCCATGCACTATTCTAGGTACTGGGGTGCAAATGCAAGAGTGATTACAATAGACAGTCTCTGCCCTCATGAAGTTTACATTCTAGTGGGGAGAAACAGAGTTTACCAAATACACAAATGAATACTGTGAGTTCTTCCTGTTTTATACAGATTAGTAAGAAAAAGGCATCTCTGAGAAGAAGTGAAGATGTGAGTTATGCAGATATCTGGGAGAAGAACATTCCAGGCAGGGAACAAGTACAAAGGCCTTGAGGTGGGAGCATACTCAGCATGCTTGAGGACAGCAAGAAGCCAGTGTGGCCGGAGCAAAATAAGACAGAGGAAGTAGCAGGAGATGAAGTCAGAATGACAGAAGGGGGCAGGTCATGCAATGCCTCATACACCATTGTAAGAACTTTGTATTTTATTCCCAGTGAGTCTGAGGCAGAGGAGGGACACGATTAAATGCTTTAACAGGGTCTTTCTGACTATTGAGCTGAGGATACTCTACAAGGTACATGGCTGGAAGCACGGTGAGCACTTAAGAAGTTGTGGCAATAATCCGACAAGAAATGAGGGTGGTAACAATGGAAATAATGCGAAGTAACTGAATTCTGGATATATTTAGGGGAGAGAACCAATATGATTTGCTGATAAATATGATGTGGAGTTTGAGAAAAAGAAGGAAGTGAAGAATGGCTCTAAGATTTATGACCTGAGCAACCAGAAGGATTATACGGTCATTTCCTGAGATAGAAAGCACTGGGGAAAGGACAGGTTTGAGACAGTGAAATCAAGAACTTAGTTTTAAATATGTTAACTTTGAGATGCTACTTAGATATTCAAGAGAAAGAGGTGGAGTAGCTAGTTGGATAACTGGGAATCATTACTACATAGATGGCAGTAAAAATCATGAGATTAGATGATATCACTGAAGGAGTAAGATGTGTTTTTTTTTAAAATAAAAATAAAAAAAGAGTGCCCAGGACTGAGAAAGAGCCAGCAAAAGAGAATGAGGAGTAACTAGTGAAGCAGGAGTAGAATTAAAAGCAAATAGTGTCTTGGGAACCACAAATAGGAAAAACTTCACACCAACTGTGCAGCAACAGTAATGATAACAATTTATGTTTTAATTTGGGTGAAGGGCGTACAGGTGTTCATATTATTATGCTTCATAATTTGGATATACTTTTTATATACTCTTTTGTATATTTCAATTTCACAACAAAAAAAGATATTTTGTGCCTAAGATAGAGGATTAGATATGTGCTTTAAGATAGAGGATCAGATATGTCAAAAGCTGCTGACGGCTCCATTAAAACAGAATACTGACTGTTGGTTTGGGCAATACAAGATCTGTTTCAGTGTAATGGAGGCAACAAATATCCAGCTGGAGTGGGTTTAAGAGAAAACAGAAACTTCTAGTTAAAGACTGGAAATGAATCCATGCATTAACTCTGTCTCTCCAGAAACTAAAAGTATACTAAAGGGCAACCAAAAAAAAAAAAAGCACCAATATAAAAGGGCAAAGAAAACAGAAAAAGAATCAATGCAAAATATAGAAGCCAGGTATCCCCAATATGGAAAGAAGAGCCCCAACTTCCAACAGAGGACCCCTGAAAAGCTCATGTTTGTTCGTTGTTGCTCTTGTTTTGAGGCCCCAAATGCTTACGGAGGAGACAGTAAAGTTTTGCCTAGAAATGGAAGGAATGGTTGAGAATCTACTTAAGAAGCTGTAAGACTCCCGCATCTCTCTCCTCCATCCTGAACTTAGTGAGCTCGGGCACAGCTGTGGGCTGGGAAAACTGCACTGAAAACAGGGGGATTAAGTAAAAGTTTAGACACTGAATGTTGAAGTCCCCAGCCTTCTCCCCCAAATCCTAGAACCTAGGCAGCTAGTCATATACCCTAGGACACTAGAGTAAAAAAGTCTCTTATAGGGAATGACTAGCTCAGAAAAACCTAAAGAGGTTCCTCAAAGAATTGGACTAGTCTATGGCGAAGCACACTTCACCCTGACCAGAAAACTTTTACTACTCACTCTAAAATTTGAGCAGACAGCCAAATTTTCCTCAGATGTTTGAGGAAAGCACCTAATTTTAAAGACAGCATCTAATTTTTTTTTGCGGTACGCGGGCCTCACACTGCTGTGGCCTCTCCCGTTGCGGAGCACAGGCTCCGGACGCGCAGGCTCAGCGGCCATGGCTCACAGGCCCAGCCGCTCCGCGGCACGTGGGATCCTCCCGGACCGGGGCACGAACCCGCGTCCCCTGCATCGGCAGGCGGACTCTCAACCACTGCGCCACCAGGGAAGCCCCCAAGCATCTAATTTTAAAGACAGAAAATAAACACACAAATAATGAAAAGTAACTTGGGTGAAAAGATTGTGAAGGAAGAAGGAAAAAGAAAGAAAAGCCTATTATTAACTCTTCAGACAGACAAGTGAAGGTATTGGAATTGCTACACAGCACTGAGGGACCACTTGATGTTGTAGATAATGAATTTAAAGTGACAGCAGTCGGGGCTTCCCTGGTGGCACAGTGGTGAAGAATCTGCCTGCCAATGCAGGGGACACAGGTTCAAGCCCTGGTCCGGGAAGATCCCACATGCCACGGAGCAACCAAGCCCGTGCACCACAACTACTGAGCCTGTGCTCTAGAGCCCGCGAGCCACAACTACTGAGCCCGAGTGCCACAACTACTGAGCCTGAGCTCTAAAGCTCGCATGTCACAACTACTGAAGCCCGTGCACCTAGAGCCTGTGCTCTGCAACAAGAAAAGAAGTGACAGCAATCATATAATCATGTTTTTCTCCACTCACATTCAGATGTCCAGGTAGAAACATGAAGTCTCTATCCAGGCAATAAGCTGGATTTAAACGAGGTTTGGGCTTTGCCACAGGATAGAAAAGGACAGACAAATTCTAACTACAGTACAGTGTAATATTGTCAAGTTCCACAAATGACCCACAACCTCCAAAACATAATGTGTTTGCTTACAAATCAGGTACACATAATAGTCTTTATATATGTTAACCCAGCTAGAAAAAAAGTAATACCATACCTTGTTGGCAGCAACCACGACTTTATCAAGAAATCGCAACCATTCAAAGATAAAAACTGGTCTCTTCGCTTCAGTGATTTGAGCCAAAGCTTCTTCATTCAGCAATAAACTGTGGGCTAACTCCATTACTGAAGTTTTAATTTCACACCTTAAATAAACAATTTTAAAATACTTGTAAGAACTTGTTAATATTAAAAGTTAAACAACAAATGTAATCACTAAGAAATGAAAAATAAGGCTTTACTTCTCATTTCATTTGGAGGAAACTTACATAACTTCCTTGAGGCAAAACCTGAGAACCTAATTTTAAAGGATAAGGGTGCAAACAAAAACAAAGGAAAGTCATGCTTGGTGAGGAAGAATGAATAATGGGTTCAAAGGAAAATTAAAATAAATATTGCAAATAAGGCATTATTCCAGAAGGAAAATGCCTAGCAAAATACGTCATTAACCCATTCCATAAACGGGAAAACCGAAGCACCGAAATCAAACACCAGCGGAGCCTGACAACCCATCCTCCTTTTTCCTCTTCGACTGCTCGGTGCACAGCGCCCTTCCGCTTCCCCTGCTGCACCTGCCCCAGGAGGAGATCAAAACGTCCCAGCAGACAGATCCCACACTGGAAGGCTCCGAGAGTCTTCCTACGGGGGTGAGGTGGCGGCGGGAGGTCAGGTCCCCGCGGTCGAAGCTTCAGCGACAACGCCGGGCGGTCCAGGAACGCAGCTGGCAGAGGCCGCGCGCGCTGCAGGTCCGGGTAAACCCGGCTATTTGGAGGAAAGCAGCGCAGCGCCGGGCCCGAGGCCGACTCAGGCCTCGACCGGGTCACCCGGGCTGTCAACCCCAGGAGGCGGCGACTCGGAACCAAGTCCGGCGCCTGAAAAGGGCAAATGTTCATTACGAACTCGAATTCCGTCCCCAGACCTCTGACAACCTAGTGGGGGCCTTGGGGTGTGTGTGTGTGTGTGTGCGTGTGTGTGTTTGTGTGTGCGTGTGTGTGTCGACGTGCGCGCTACGGCGGCGGACGGGTCGGCCTCACCTCCTAGTCCGGCACGGGTAGACGAGCTGAGCTCCGCGGCTAGAAGCAGCAGCCAAAGGACTCGGATGCCCCGCCTCCCGCACTTCTGCCAGCCGGAAGCGCGAGGAGAGCGCGTGCGCGGAAGGCTGATCCTGCGCAAGCGCACTTAACCACGTCCGCCTGGCCCCGCCTGCCTCCTGTTTCCAATTGACACTGGCCGCGGAAACTCAGGTGGGAGCGAAGGCCCAGAGGTCCTGCGCAGGTTGGTGAGCGTCTGCGCAGCGCTAGCTTCCGCGAGCTGGCCTGGGGAGAGTAGAGCTGCCAGGTAAGGAGATGTGGGCGCCTGGTGGAATGATGAAGGGCGGTGATCTGTGCACTGGCTGTGACTACCCATCACACCATCACCAATGTTCCCACCCGTGAGTGGTCGCGTCTGTGGCACGCTTGCACCTGGGAGGGGCGCGACAGGGAAGGGATCAGCGGCCCCTGAGAGGAGTGTTTGGGTCTGACACGCTTCTTGTCACCTTTCTACTGCACATCCAACTACTTAGTCCGTCTCTCCACTTGGATGTGTAATGGGACTCTCAGTACATGTGAGGCAGCACTCTTATTGCCACCTCCCTGCCCACTATCTGCCAAAAAACAAAACAAAAACAAAACCTGATGCTACAGTCTAACCGCTCTCAAAAACTGGTAACTCCATTCTTCCAGGTATTCAGACCAAAAGCCTTGAAGTAATCCTTGACATCCATCTTTCCCACACCACCGCCAATCCAGCAGCAAATCCCGTTACCTCTATCTTCAGAATATACCCAGAATCTGATCATTTCTCACCACTTACACTGCTGTCACTGTGATCCAAGCCACCGTCATTCTGCTAGGATTATCGCCTTGTGAAGTTTATCCTTATCCTTATGGGAACAGATGATGCTAAAGTATAGAGTACCCATAAAAAGGGGGTTTAAAAAACCTGTAACCCCTCTGCATAGCACTTTAGAGCTAAGTAGCTCCCTTAAAAATAATCGAATCCTATTTGCAGTAGAAAGAGCTCTGAGACGTAGATTTTTTGTGGTGTTGAGCAAGTCATTTAGCCATACTGAGTCTTAATTAAAGCAGGACTAACTGTCCGTACCTTACAGAGTTGTTAATGGTAATTAAATGGGACAAAAATGTTTGATACACTCGGTAGGTGCTAGATCATTATGTATAAAAATACTATTATTACAAATGAAGAATCTGAGGTTTAGAGACAGTGGGTGAATTACCACAAGTGCTGGATATAATCTTACATACTTTTAACTTATTGTATTATAATAAAAGGAAAATTAGGCAAAACTAAGCTGTAATGTTTAAGGATGCATGTGTGGATGATGAAACCATAAGGAAAAGGAAGTGACTGGAAGGGGTGCGATAGGGTAGGGGACAGGGAGGGCTTCTGGGGGGCTGACAGGGTTCTATCTGCTGATATGGGTGATGATTTCTATTATCTTTTGCTGTAGAACAAATTATTCTAAAGTTTAGCAGCTTGAAATAACTATAATCATTTATTATCTCAGTTTCTGTGGGTCAGGAGTTTGTTAGTGGTTTAACTTAGCTTGGAATTTAAGAAATTGTAATGGGGACTTCCCCTGGTGGTCCAGTGGTTATGACTCCGTGCTTCCAGTGCAGGGGGCGTGGGTTCGATCCCTGCTCGGGGAACTAAGCTCCCACATGCCGCACCACGTGGCCAAAAAATAATAAATAATCAAAAAATAAAAATTAAAAAAAGAAGTTGTAAGGAAGATGCCAGCCCACAGTGAGCATCTGAAGGCTTGACTGGGGCTGGAGGATCCATTTCCAAGGTGACTCACTCATGTCACTCCCAGGTTTGTGCTGGTTGTCAACAGGAGGCCTCTGTTCTTCCTGTGTGGACTTCTCCATAGATCTGCTTAAATATCCTTACTATATAACAGCTGATTTCCTTCAGAGGGAGTGATCTAACTAACTTCAGAGTTAGAGTGATCTAAGAGCTGTAGTGTCTTTTATGACCAAGAAGTCACACTCCACCATTTCTACAATATTCTGTTGGTTACATAAGTCAACCCATTCATTGTGGAAGGATGTTGAAAACCAAGAGGTAAAAATCACTGGGGGCCATCTTGGAGGCTACCACATGGTTACAAGAGTGTCTGCCTCGGGCCTCCCTGGTGGCGCAAGTGGTTGAGAGTCCGCCTGCCGATGCAGGGGATACGGGTTCGTGCCCCGGTCTGGGAGGATCCCATATGCCGCGGAGCGGCTGGGCCCGTGAGCCATGGCCGCTGAGCCTGCGCGTCCGGAGCCTGTGCTCCGCAACGGGGGAGGCCACAACAGTGAGAGGCCCGCATACCGCAAAAAAAAAAAAAAAAAAAAAGAGTGTCTGCCTCATAAAAATGCGCTAAGCTACACGTTTATTTTATGCAGTTTTCTGTATTGATAGATTTACAAGAAGATTTAAAAAAAATAAGACATGGCGACACAGGAAGAAAGTATTCCGTTACTACAAAATAAGAAATATAATTAAAGACCCTTCTTATCCTCATCATAGCTAAACACTGAGGATTTATGATGTTTGGGACACAGTGGTAGGCAGTGGGTATACAGGGGACTTATCTTTATGGTTTACAGCCTAGTTGGGAAGATATATATTAAAAATATAAAAACCACTACAGTAATACTGTTTTCATCCAGTGTAATTGTCCAGACTCTTGGTTATAGTTGACAGAACCCCTGTTCAAACAAGGTTAAATAATGAGGAAACTTATCAGCCTATGTAGCTGGGAAGAATGGTAGGTCATAGCATTAAAGAAAGAGCTGCAGGAATCAGGGCCTTGGAACTAGGGTTGGAGACTCATTGCCTTTAGGCCTGTCTCTATCTGCCTTCTTTCTGCAGAACAGGATCTCTTCGAATGGCCAAGAAGATGGCCATCCACAGCCCAGCTTCACATACTTCCAGTTTAGAAACCCCAACAAAGAGAGCTTCTTTTCCCTGCGATCCATATATTCGTATCATTAGGGAAAGAGATGCTTACTTGCCCTGTTTAGGTCATCCCCTCGCCTTTGCTAGGACATAAGATACTATAACTGGCCATCTTGTGCCCAAGAGAGTATATGGTACTAAGATTGCCACCCTCTACTAGAACCACAAGGAGGGCAGAGGGCCGGGTTTCCAAAGGGAAGGATGGTGAGCAGGCCAAAACAGCATATGTGCACTGCAACAGGTGACTCCGCTTTTGTATCCAGCAACTGGACCAGCAGCATTGACAGCACCTGGGCGCCTGTTAGACATGCAGGACCTCAAGCTCCAGCTCAGAATCAGACTCTGCATTTAAAGAAGATCCCAGGGCAATGCATATACACAGTAAAGTTTGATGTGTACTTTATAATTACATGATCTTAACTACTTTGGATAGAAACTGTCCTCAAAAGTGTTTCCACATAAGTGAAGTGTTAACTTTATCAAGTTACAAATGAACAGCGTGAACATAAAGTGCTGTGGAGAGAGGCCTGAAGTGGTCAGGACGGGCTTTTGTGAAGGAGGATAGCCTAGGCCTAGGAGGAGGGAACTGTCTGGTGTGTTCAGAGGGCAATGAGAGAGACCGTGTGGTGTGACTAATGAGTCCTAGAGGAGAGTCAGAGGTCAGATTAGGAAGGATCTCTCTGGCTACCATGTGAAAATGGTGGTTCCTCCCCTGCCCACAGGGTAACGTTTACGGAAGGGTTTGAAACTGGCAAGTAACATGGCCTGACTTATGTTTTTAAAAAACCACTCTGGAGAGGTTCTAGAGGATGGGTTGGAGGAGGAGAGGCCAAAGGCAATGAGACCAATTAGGAAGCAGTTGTAATAGTTCAGGTGAGAAAAAAATGCCTGAACGAAAGCAGTGGTCACGACTATAGGAAAAAATGCCTATGGGGGATAATACGGAGGAAGAGTTGACAGGTTTATCAGAGGTCAGGAAGGGGGAGATGGTGGTGACGTTAATTTGGAAATACAGGGATGAAGGAGGTCTTGGGAGGGGGAAGAGAATGAGTTGTTTGGATCGTTGAGTTTGAGAGCTCCACCCAGAAGGGTGTCAGAAGGACACTTGAATATGGAGTAGTCTCTAGAGAAAGGTCACGGCTGGGGATGCATACAGGTTGATTTCCATTTTGGTAAACTGAAAATTAGTAATCGTTACTTTATCCTATTTGATTTGTAGATGGTTTTGCCATATGAAGCGGAACATGGCAGAAGAAGAGGACTATATGTCTGATTCCTTCATTAATGTCCAGTAAGTAAATGTGCACACCCCATGAAATGATATGTGTAAGACATTAGTGGAGATTTTTCAGCAATGCCATTGATTTTATATATTTTTATTTTTTATAAATCTATTTATTTTATTTATTTATTTTTGGCTGCGTTGGGTCTTCGCTGCTGCGCAGCCCCCTTCCAGCTACAGTAAGGAGGGGCCACTACTCGCCGCAGTTTGTGGGCCTCTCATTGCCGTGGCCTCTCCCGTTTCGGAGCACGGGCTCCAGGTGAGCGGGGTTCAGTAGTTGTGGCATGCAAGCTCCAGAGCGTAGGCCCAGCAGCTGTGGTGCACAGGCCCAGTTGTTCCGTGGCATGTGGGATCCTACCGGACCAGGGCTCAAACCCATGTCCCCTGCATTGGCAGGCGGACTCCCAACCACTGCGCCACCAGGGAAGCCCTAAGCAATGCCACTGATTTTAAAGGTGAGGTTGGAAGTTAGTCTTATTGCTTCATGGAAATACTTCCTACATGTCTATAGTACAAAGATACTAGAAATCTCTTCTTCCTTTTTAATGCTATGTGTTTTTTTCCTGCCCTTGATTCTTTTAATTCCCCTCTTCCAAGGATATTTACTGTTTTACTTCATTTCATCTCATCGCCTCTTAATACCTGCTGTCCAGCTTTGCTTTTTATTATAGCCAACCTCTTAGAAAAATGAGTCTGAACCTACTAATTTCTTCAACTCTGTACTTTTAGTTTCTTACAATATGGTACCAGCCTTCATCATTTTAACTAACACAGCCATTCTCAAAGGACATTGGTTATGTTCTAACAGTGGTGACAACAAAGATGCTCCTAGAGGTAGCACTGAAATATTAAGTAGTGTCAAGTGAGTAACTGGCACAGCTATGAGAAACTTTCATGTACTGGTCCAAAATAACCTTTTCCCTCATTCTTCAGAGAAGATGTCAGACCAGGCTTGCCAATGCTGAGGCAAATCCGAGAAGCCCGTCGAAAAGAAGAAAAGCAACAGGAAGCTAATTTGAAAAGTAAGCAGAAGAGTTTAAAAGAAGAAGAACAAGAGAGACGTGACATTGGATTGAAGAACGCACTAGGCTGTGAAAACAAAGGGTTTGCTTTGCTCCAGAAGATGGGATATAAAAGTGGTCAGGCGCTCGGCAAAAGTGGTGAGTCACAGCCAGAAATAAACAGCTGTAATTTATTGATGAGTATCAGTGATGACTCTTGAATCTCTGTCCCTCTACACAGAAATTGAAACAACTTAAGCTTCCTAGGCTCTTATGTTGCTGGCAAGCTTATGGAGAACTTCGATCCTCCCACATCCACTTTAGACATGTGCCATCAAGAGCTGCTTATCTGCCCAGCTCAGCCTCAAAGGCGCTAACAAGTGGGATGGACGAGGCTTACAATGGAGGCAGCAGCTAAGAATGGTGACAAGAGAAGGGTTAAGAAGTACAGTGGCCCAGAGGACAGTGAAGCAACATCGGAGATGATGGCAGGACTCTGCCCTGCTTGCTCTGTACCTGTGGCAGCTGCCTGAGTGACCAGTCAGCTGGAGAAGCCCAGTTCTCACCTCTCTTTTAGGAATGAGATTGCTTATTAAGAGATAGAGGCCATATACGTATAGTAGCTTCCGTAAGCTGTTTTTCTCCTCTCCTCTCCTTTATTGTCATTGCTTTGACCTTCACCTCGCAAGGCTTTGCTCTCTCTTGTGGCTCCCACCCTCCTGGATATATATAAGTGTTTTCACTTCTTAAAATCCTTCTGATGTTCAGTTTCAGTTCTGTGTATCATTGAAACTGAAGGGGATAAGTATAGAACATTATAAAGTTGCATACTGCACCTACCTGTAGTTTGAGGAAGAATTTCTAAAGTAGTTTGTGTTTTGTTCTCTTTTTTTCTTTTTAGGAGACGGTATTGTTGAACCAATTCCTCTCAATGTCAAAACAGGTATGTAATTATTTTTGAGGCTATTTACCAGTAATAACAACTTACATTTAAATTTAGCACATATATTTGCTTAATAAATACCTTTTTATGGTGGTACTATTACAGTTCTTATCATAAGACACCCTCAGTAAAATGTTTCTTAGTTAAACTTCTAGACCTTTTAAACTAAAAATAAAAGTTTTAGTCAGTATAAAATAAAATTTTAATCATAAAAATACAGGGGAAAAAGTGTTGTAATCATTAAAAACACAAAGCTATTTTTGTCCACTGAGTGTCTTAAAAGTATCCTGAGATAGATGTATCCATTAAATGTTTTTCTTAATACTTTGGACAAATTAAAGAGAAAAAAATATATACTTTATTTGTTCATCATATTTATATGTAAGTATGACAGTTGATACTGTTTTCCCAATTTGAAAAAATGTGTATAGTATTACCATCTTATTAGATCAGATCAATGATCTTTGTAAAAATCAAATTATGTGTTTGGGTTAAAAAAAAATCTCTAGTGTTTTCTCCCATCCTTATCAAATTATTTTGAGTGATTGTACTCAAATTAGTATTGCATTTAATCTGTAAGTATTTAGGGAATTCCCTGGCAGTCCAACGGTTAGGACTTGGCACTTTCACTGCCTAGGGCTCGGGTTCAGTCTCTGATTGGGGAACTAGGATCCCACAAGCTACAAGGTGTGGCCAGAAAAAGAAATTTTAAGTTGTCATGTTTTGAAATATAAAGCCAGTACATTTCTCATCAGTGTGTCCTGTTTGAGCAGGAAAAAGTGGCATTGGTCATGAGGCATTACTAAAACGGAAAGCAGAGGAAAAATTGGAAAGCTACAGAAGAAAGATTCACATGAAAAAAGAAGTTGAAGAAAGAGCTGCAGAACAGTTTCGGTATTTTAGCTGTTTATAGTTTCACCTTTTCTTTATTGTGGTATGTTTTCTGGTACTTGGACATATAAAATGGATAAAGAGAGCACAGACCTCTAGTGTACTATTTTTTTCTTTGAATCAGAATGCGACTTAAAAATAAGCAAGATGAAATGAAGCTAGAAGGAGATCTTAGAAGAAGCCAGAGAGCCTGTCAACAATTGGATACTCAGAAGGTAAGCCTTTTTACCTGCTTTCAGTTTGGTAAAGTGTTTTGGCACCCAGTGTGATTTGCTGTGTATTTTTATTGTTAAAAAGAGAGAGAGAAAGAGAGAACTCCAAGCCTGGTGTACCTACCCACTAAAGCTTTCATTTAAGATGCACTATTGATCTATGATAACTGATACTCATAATAATGACTTGTTTACTGCAGGAACCTGAGTAGTCTGAATTATCCTCTAAGGGTAAAATACCATTTTTACACTTAACTGTTCTCCACTTATTTGAATATTGATTACTCAGGACTATTATGTGTGGAAATTCTGTTCACCAGGATGTTTGGTTAACCAGAATAGCCTATTTTCAGTCCATATCCAATACCATATGTGTCTCTAACTAGTAAAATCATGGTAGACTACTATGTATTTCAGATTTGAATGGTTCTTAAAATTCAGTTTTTGATTGGATTTAATTTCTTTTTTATTTTGATGGTTCAATTACCATCAAAATAAAATAACTTCATTTAAAGTCTCAAAAATGGGGGGCTTCGGACTTCCCTGGTGGTGCAGTAGTTAAGAATCCGCCTGCCAATGCAGGGGACACAGGTTCGAGCCCTGGTCCGGGAAGATCCCACATGCCGCAGAGCAACTAAGCCCGTGCGCCACAACTACTGAGCCTGTGCTCTAGAGCCCGTGAGCCACAACCACTGAGCCTGTGTGCTACAACTACCGAAGCCCGCGCACTCTAGGGCCCGTGCTCCACAACAAAGAGAAGCTACCACAATGAGAAGCCCACGCACCACAATGAAGAGTAGCCCTGCTCACCGCAACTAGAGAAAGCCCACCTGCAGCAACAAAGACCCAACACAGCCATAAATAAATAAATAGATAGATAGATAGATAGATAAAAGTGGGGGGCTTCCCTGGTGGCACAGTGGTTAAGAATCCACCTGCCAATGCAGGGGACATGGGTTCGAGCCCTGGTCTGGGAAGACCCACATGCCGCAGAGCAACTAAGCCTGTGCGCTGCAACTACTGAGCCTGCGCTCTGCAGCCTGCAAGCCACAATTACTGAGCCCACATGCCACAACTACTGAAGCCCGTGTGCCTAGAGTCCGTGCTCCTCAACAAGAGAAGCCACTGCAATGAGAAGCCCGCGCACCACAGTGAAGAGTAGCCCCGCTCGCCGCAACTAGAGAAAGCCCGCCCGCAGCAACGAAGACCCAACGCAGCCAAAAATAAATTTATTTATTTATTTATTTTAAAAATAAATAAATAAAATAAAGTCTCAAAAATGGGGACTTCCCTGGTGGTGCAATGATTAAGAATCTGCCTGCCATTGCAGGGGACATGGGTTCAATCCCTGGTCCAGGAAGATTCCACATGCTGTGGAGCAACTAAGCCCGTGCGCCACAATTACTAAGCCTGTGCTCTAGAGCCCGCAAGCCACAACTACTGAAGCCCGCGTGCCTAGAGCCCGTGCTCCTCAACAAGAGAAGCCACTGCAGTGAGAAGCCTTCGCACTGCAATGAAGAGAGCCCCCGCTCACCGCAACTAGAGAAAGCCCACTCGCAGCAACGAAGACCCAATGCAGCCAAAAAAATAAATAAAATAAAATTTAAAAAAAAGAATAAAAAAGTTTCCTTCAATTAAAAAAAAAGTCTCAAAAATGTTTGTAAAATTTCCTTCATATGTAAATAGATTGCTGGAAGTGATCTCTCTTTTCTCTATTTCCATAGCACATTGTTTTGAATATGTGTCGTGATACTTAAGATTTCCTCGCTGATATGTATCATTTTATACCCATTAAGCTACTTATACCCATAGCTTCTTTTCCCTACTAGATTGTCAGCAACTGGGAGGCAGTATTCTAACTGGGTTTTGCATCCCCATAGTTCATAGTACTTTACTCTTAAAGCAGCACTCAGTGAATATTTAATTGAGAGAATGAATTCATGTTGACAGGAACATACTTGTGACAGAATTATGTTTAGCTATGTTTAATTGGGAATAATTCTACATTTTCAGAATATTCAGTTTCCCAGGGAGGCATGGTACTGGTTGAGGCTTGAAGAGGAAACTGAAGAAGAGGAAGAGGAAGAAAAAGAACAAGATGAAGATGAATATGAGAGTGAAGACTTAAGTGTATGTGTTGGCACCAGTTCTGTAAGCCGGCTGTCTCAGCCTTGACACGATTAACATTTTGAACTGGGCAGTTGTTTGTTGTCGGGCCGGGGCGTGGGGGGGGGCGTTCTGTGCATTGTGAGATATCTGGGAGCATCTGTGGCCTCCACCCACCAGATGTCCATTGCACTTCCCCCTTGTGAGAACGGAAAATGTCTTCAGACGTTACTACATTTTCCCCAGAGGGGAAAAAATCACCCCTTGAGAACCACTGCGTTACAGGTTTATTTCATGAACCCCAAAGCAAAACTTAATATAATTTTCCCCTTTAGCTTCAGTCTACCCTCTCAGTTTTAGTTTGGATGACGGATTAGCTGCAAGTGTAACTTATGTTAATTTCTACCTTGTTTCCTGCTGAACTCCTGGAAGTGATTCTGAGTACCTCCCTCCCCCACCCACAAACAAAACAAAGCAAAAAAACACAATTCAAAGGAAGTAGAGGGCTTCCCTGGTGGCGCAGTGGTTGAGAGTCCGCCTGCCGATGCAGGGGACACGGGTTCGTGCCCCGATCCCGGAAGATCCCACATGCCGCGGAGCGGCTGGGCCCGCGAGCCATGGCCGCGGAGCCTGTGTGTCCGGAGCCTGTGCTCCGCAACGGGAGAGGCCACAGCAGTGAGAGGCCCGCGTACAACAACAACAACAACAACAAAAAAAAGATTTAAAAAAAAAGGAAGTAGAGATTATTCAAGAAAAGAAAACACATTTCTATGGTTACTTTGTATAAAAGAGTATGTAGGAGATGTTCACAATTTGAAAACCATGTGTTCCACTTAACTGGGAGACCATCAATGAGAACTTTAGTGGTAGAGAGAGAGTTTCACCCAGATTTGTTGAAAGTAGAAGGGGTCTTTAAAGGATGCTGATTCTAATAGAGCCAGCCAAGATCTATTGTTGAAATGTTAACAAGGGGTCTCTGTTGTGTCTGACAGATGTGAAAATAGGGTAACTGGTAAACTGGGACATGTTCTAATATATTCTGCCCTTGACACCTCTCCTAACTGGTTGAGTGTGTAGTAGAAGATTTAGGGCCTTAGGGTAATTCAGCATGATCTAAGAGACCTGAAAACCAAGGTTCTGTTCAATGTGAACTATTAATATGCTTGTATCCTATATCTAGGTACTGGAAAAATTACAAATATTGACTAGTTATTTAAGAGAAGAACATCTGTATTGTATTTGGTGTGGAACAGCCTATGAAGGTAAGAAGATACTTCATACTTTTTAAAAATATTGAATACAAACACTCTTTGATTTTAGCTTTGAATTTTTATGAAAGTCACATTTCCCATAGACAATGGAAATTTTTTTATTCTATCCAAATGGCCATGTTGGATGAATGCTTTAAAGAAATAGTGGACAGAGAAATAATTGAGGGTTGATTAAAGGTGCTTTTAACTTTTCAGAAACTGAATGTGCAGAAGGGAATTTTTCAGTCTTCTATTTCAAAAGAAATAGTGTTTTTAATCACTTGAGGATGTTGAATTTTTTTCATGCTTTATTTTTCATGACTCTTCAGCTACCTGAAAAATATAGTAAATTTTTAGAACTAATTTTTTTGTATTTAGGTAGAATACTATCCCTGAACCATAAAAATCAGAATGTTGAAATCCACTCCATTGTTTTTTCATTGTAAGGAAAGAAATGGTTTAAAATGTGTCAGATGTCTTAACAGATACAAGTGCTTTCTCTTCTAACACACTTGCCCAAGTCAGCTTTGCTAACTTGAATTTAAGGACTTTGTACATGAGAGGTGAAGAATTTTGGGTTATTGTTGTATCTTTTCCTGGTTTGTTTAGCAGAGTAAGAAGCAAACACAGCTACAAAATACATGTCATGCTGAAATAATTTTCTAGACTAGTATACTATGCAATTTGTATTAATTGTTCCTTTTCCTCACATAAATTACAGATAAAGAAGACCTGTCTTCAAATTGCCCGGGACCAACTTCTGCAGATCATGACTAAGATTATTCTCAATAAAGTAGAAGCTTGGCAAATGTTACTGTTTCCTAAAGATAGACAGTTGAGCAGTTAGAATTTCCAAATTTTTGATACCAGTAAAGAAAGAGAGCCTTTATATGTTTCATGGTTTTTGTATGTTAGAAGTACTTTGTACTTTATAATTGTTCACTGGCTTCAAAAACATAATGGACGGGCCTCCCTGGTGGCACAGTGGTTGAGAGTCCACCTGCCGATGCAGGGGATACGGGTTCGTGCCCCGGTCTGGGAGGATCCCATATGCCGCGGAGCGGCTGGGCCCGTGAGCCATGGCCGCTGAGCCTGCGCGTCCGGAGCCTGTGCTCCGCAACGGGAGAGGCCACAACAGTGAGAGGCCCGCGTACAGCAAAAAAAAAAAAAAAAAAAAAAAAAAAACATAATGGAAAGCCATTTCAGAGCACAAGTATTATAGACATGGGCAGTTATAATTTATGACTCTTTTGTGACGTTTATGGGATTTAAGGACACCAACTCTCTTATTCCCTTCTTCACTTTGGAGCAAATTGAGAAATAAGACATGGGAGTTAGAGATCAAAATATCAGCTTTATTATCAATGAAATAAAGAGCTAGTTGACTTGTTCTCCAGTCACGCTCCCTGCGAGATCTCCCTGGTTAGAGAACTGCCGACCTCGCCTCCGGAGGGACAGAGCCCACCTTTGCATTAGGAGACCATTAGCTTTCAAGGTGAGAGAACCATCCCCTCAGGGGTGGGGCCATACATGCTCAGTTCCTTTTCCCAAAATCACTCATCAGATGAGACACCTCTCTGTTGAGACGGAATGAATGCAGGTTCACAGAGCTTGTTCCCACACTTCTCTCTTCCACGGAGCAAGAAGAAGTTCCCTTCATGCAAGCATGAGAAGGAGGGGAAAAGTATTCTCCTCAATAAGAGTCATGTCAGGCAAGGTTCCATCAATAGTACTTAATTCTAATCAGTTTTAGAAACAAAGTAGCTATGATATTCCGTAAAATCGTGAGTTTTCATAGCAATGTGTATATCCATTATAAGTGAACAATTGCCCATTTTGGCTAAAGAAACAATAATTAGGGGTAACCTTAAATATCAGGTGATCCAACTTCTTAATCCCTTTGACAACATTCCTAGCAGGTGGTAATCCAACCTCTGCCTTTATTCCTCCAGCCACAGAGAGCTCACTGCCTTAAAATGGACCATTGCATTGCTGGGTAGCTCTAAGTCATTTTTAAAGTTATTTTTCTGTCTTAAGCTGGATTCTGCTTCCCTATAATTTAACCAGATATAGCTAAAGATATACCATGTGGCACACCTCTAGAGAGCTCCATCTAAGTTTGGGCATCAAAATCATTAACTTTTTTAAAGTTCACAAGCTCAGGTGCCACCCTTAGTGACCTGATTCAGCTAGTCTAGGATAGTTTCTGGATATCTATTTATTTTAAAGTTCTAAGAATGTGTCTGATTTTCACCTGTGGATGAGAACTAGTGCTCTAGGTTAAACTAGAGCATGACTGTTCTTTGGATCAAGTTGTGACCTCATCTGTACAGTTTTACAGCTCACCTTTCAGTAGCATTGAGCAAGACATCAGTCTCTTCTTTTTATTATAAACGGCATACCTGACAACATAGCAGAAGCTAACCTACACTTGCCCAAATTAAGATAATCAATAGTACGAGTTGTATTAGCCTCCGACCTAATGTGACCTAGTTCACTTGTTCTCAAGTCTAACTTGGGGAGCTTTAAAAAAAAAATGATATTACAAAGGTCCCACCTCCAGAGATTCTGATGTAATTGGTCACTGTGGCCTGTGTATCACTACCCTTGATTCTAAAATGCAGCAGAGGGACTTCCTCATGGCGCAGTGGATAAGACTCCACGCTCCCAATACGGGGGCCCAGGGTTAGAGCCCTGGACAGGGAACTAGATAACACAGACATGCCGCAACTGAGAGTTCACATGCCACAACTAAGGAGCCTGCCTGCCTCAACTAAGATCCCATGCAATCAAATAAATAAATAAATAAAAATAAAATGCAGCAGAGCTTGAAAACATAGTTAACTTCTGGGCCTCAGTTCTTCATCTAGAAACTGAATTATGATTTTTATGAATATAAATACATATATAAAATATTGGAGCTTATATAGTTGGATAAAACTGTTTGATAGTTACTTTTTTCATTAAAAAAATCGTAACATTGTATTAACAGATAAAACAAAGTATATCTTCTTCTTGGAATTATAGTCACATCCTTTCCTGTCATTTCAGCCAACAAACCAACATTCATTTGGACAGACCCAACGCCATGTGGATAATTTCAGACAGAATGGAGTTAGGAACTGGCTTCCTTTTCTCCTCTTACTGACTGTAGGGCAACCTGCCCAGTGGCCTAGAGTATTTTGAATATGTCTGTGAACAAATATGCTGTGAATGTAGGAATAACTTTGATGGAACCCATAAGTCCACCAGAGTTGTGGTCTGCATTTCCAGGCCAGAGGCCAGAAGTTTACTTGTTGTCATTTACTTTTGTTTATATTGTACTATGTTTATTTTCAGAGTCCTATCTAGAATTTCTAAAATGTTTCATTTTCCTACTTATAAACCCAAAATACTGGAGCTTTTAAAATTCAAAATAAATAGACTTTAATATACTGAATTGGTTTACCATACCCACCTTTACTTTAAGTGTTATTTATCAACATTTAATTGTTGAAATTTTACAGTGAACATTATTATTTAGTATTAGATACATTTTGCAGGATCAAGTATATGAAATTCTTAACACTTTTATTCCCTACTAATTCAAAAGCACTTATAGAGTTCCTGCTTAAATGCAGGGTAATACACTTGCTGCCTTGGGGCAAATCAAAATGAGAGAGCCTGTCTCTGCTTTCCAGAAATTTACAAGGAGGGAAACACCCATGCAGGAATAACTGAGCTCCAAAGCAAACTGGTAGGTACAATACTGAAGAACTAAATAACTGATGTATTAGGGAGAAGTTTTATTCCAAGTGGGAGATGGTAGAACACTATGGTAGCAGCACTGAATTTGGGCTTTGAACATAGCTTTGATACGCAGTTATGAGGAAGGAGTTACAATATGACCCAGCATTTCCACTCTTAAGTTATACCCAAGAGAAATGGAACTGTGTCCAGATAAAACTCATACACCAATATTCATTGCAACATTATTCATACTAGCCAGAAAGTAGAAACCCAAATGTCCATGAGCTGATGAATAGGTGAATAAAATGTGATATATCCATATAATTGAATATCATTTGGCAATAAAAGGGAAAGGAATTTCCATCCATGCTATACCACAGAAGAAAACATACTAAGTGAAAAAGACCACATACTGTATGATTCCATTTAAACAAAATGTCCAGAATAGGCAAGTCTATGGAGATAGAAAGTAGATTAGTGGTTGCCGAGAGTTGGAGGAAGATGAGGAATGGCTGCTAATGGGTACAGGGTTTCTTTTGGGGGTGACAAAAATGTTTTAAAATTGATTGTGGTGATGGTTGCACAACTCTGAATATACTAAACACCATTGGATCAAATCAAGTTTCTAGATCTAACTAGACACCATGGGGATACCATCAGCCAAATCCTAAGTGAAGGAAATTCTGTAGGATATATGACCTATTCCTTCCTCAAATAAATGGCAAGAGGAAAGAAATTAAAAACGAGGTGAATGTTATAGAGTAAAAGAGACACACCAACTAAATTAAATGTTGGATCCTGATTTAAACAATCTACAGAAAGACATTTTTGAGATAGGAAAACTCAATACAGGCTGATTATTACATGATAGTTAAGAAAATCTTACTCATTTTGTTGAGTGACAATGATATCGTGGTTTGGTTAAAATTTAAAAGATCTAATCTGTTAGAAAGACATCTTTAAGTATTTACAAGTGAAATGATACAATGCCTGAAATTTAAAATCCTCCAGCAAAAGACATTTTTTAATTTTTTATTTTATTTTATTTTTGTGGTACGCGGGCCTCTCACTGTTGTGGCCTCTCCCGTTGCGGAGCACAGGCTCCGGACGCGCAGGCTCAGCAGCCATGGCTCACGGGCCCAGCCGCTCCACGGCATGTGGGATCTTCCCAGACCGGGGCACGAACCCGTGTCCCCTGCATCGGCAGGCGGACTCTCAACCACTGCGCCACCAGGGAAGCCAAAAGACATTTTTTAAAAGGAAGGGGTAAATGAAACAGGAAAGACAGAATATTGATAGCTGTTGAAGCTGGATAATGAGTACATAGAATTCCATTATTCTAATCTCTGTTTTTGTGTATGTTTTACCATAAAAACGTATTAAAATATGAATAATATTGAAATTATTCCATATTCATAATGAAAAAGTGAGCATGCCAAGAACCGCAAGCTATGCTGAACACTCAAGTGGGAAATAGATGCTATGAGTGTCTCTCTCAGGTAGGTACACTGGATGATGGAGTCTGGGAAAAGCTTGCTTTTAAGACTTCTAAACATTTCATACATAGGTGTGCATGTATGTATACATGGTGTATACACGTGTATGTACACGCAAGTCTGACTTCATCGACACGCAACCTGTGTGGTTGCGTAAGGCCCCATGTTAATTTTTTTTTTTTTTTTTTTTTTTTTTTTCTGTACGCGGGCCTCTCACTGTTGTGGCCGCTCCCGTTGCGGAGCACAGGCTCCGGACGCGCAGGCTCAGCGGCCATGGCTCACGGGCCCAGCTGCTCCGTGGCATGTGGGATCTTCCCGGACCGGGGCACGAGCCCGCGTCCCCTGCATTGGCAGGCGGACTCTCAACCACTGCGCCACCAGGGAAGCCCCCATGTTAATTTTTGAACAAGGGCCTCACATTTTCATTTTGCATTGGGTCCCACAAATTATATAGCTGGCCATACACACAAACACACACACTTATAAATGTGTATGTGTATTTATACTAAATATACCTAACACAAATAACATACATGCTCTGAGTAAGTTACATATATATATGTACTTATGTTAAATACGTGCACATTTAATAAAAAATATATGTGTGCTTAGTAATAAAAATTTCCTGTAAGTTCTTTTTCTAGGGAAGCAGCTAGGTCACAATAGCTCTTCAAAATCTCTGCATGGGGCTTCCCTGGTGGCGCAGTGGTTGAGAGTCTGCCTGCAGATGCAGGGGACACAGGTTTGTGCCCCGGTCCAGGAGGATCCCACATGCTGTGGAGCGGCTGGGTTCGTGAGCCATGGCCGCTGAGCCTGTGCGTCCGGAGCCTGTACTCTGCAACGTGAGAGGCCACAACAGTGAGAGGCCCGTGTCCCGCAAAAAAAAAAAAAAAAAAAATCTCTGCATGTATGTATGTTTTAATTAGCAAATAAGGTCCCTGGCCTTTGCCCCTCTCCTCCTCTGATAAGAGGGTACTTTTTTTTTTTTAACTTATTTAATTTTGGCCGCGTTGGGTCTTTGTTGCTGTGTGCAAGCTTTCTCTAGTTGCAGCGAGCAGGGGATACTCTTCATAGCGGTGTGCAGGCTTCTCATTGTGGTGGCTTCTCTTGTTGAGGAGCTTGGGCTCTAGGCACGTGGGCTTCAGTAGTTATGGCACACGGGCTCAGTAGTTGTGGCTCACAGGCTCTAAAGCACAGGCTCAGTAGTTGTGGTGCATGGGCTTACTTGCTCCACAGCATGTGGGATCTTCCCGGACCAGGGCTTGAACCCGTGTCCCCTTCATTGGCAGGCAGATTCTTAACCACTGCGCCACCAGGGAAGCCTGAGGATACTTTTTATTTACTATAGTTTTGAGGCTGAGAAAACATATACTCAAATAAATAAAAGCATCAAGGGATGCTTTATTTACTTCATAGTAGTAGAAATATTAAAGTGAGAGAAGGATATATAAAAGTATTCAATCACTATGTTGTACACTTGAAACTAATACAATATTGCAAATCAACTATACTTAAATTTAAAAAATGAAAGAAGGTAAAAATAAGGCCACATTCACACTAATTTGTCACATTCATTGGTTTTTCTTTTGAGTTTAGCCTTATTCATCAAATCCAGATAATATTAGTTTCTTAAAAAAGATTTCTCTCCACCCAGAAAAATTTCAAACCTACAGAAAAGCTCCAAGAATAATACAAGAAACACTTCTATATTGTCCACCTAGATTTATCAATTTTTCAATTGTTAACATTTTGCCACATTTCCTCTCTTTCTATATATATATGTACTATATATATTATCTTTCTGTATACATATGTATTATCATTGATTTTTGCTGAACATTTGGAAGTTGCATATGTCATGCCACTTCACCCCTAAATATTTCTGCATGCATTGCCTAGGAATAAGACATTTTCTGGCATGACCATAATATCATTATCACACCTAAGAAAATTATCAATTATTCTATAACATCATTTAATATGCAGTCTATATTCAAATGTTCTCAACTACCTGAAAAATGTCTTATAGCTATTTTCTGGGTTTTTCTTTCTTTCTTTTATTAATATCCAGTATACAATCAAGATTCAAGCATTGCATTTGGTCATTGCATTTGGTCATTATATGTCTCTAGTCTCTTTGTGTTTAGAAGAATTCCCCTACTTTTTTTTTTTTCATGATACTGACTTTCTGAGAAATCCAAGTTAATTACCTCATCGAATGACTTCTTTCAGGATTTATCTAATCATTTCCTCATGATTAAATTCCAGTTAAACACTTTGGGCAAGAAAACTAAATAGGTGATAGTGTATAATTCTTATATCACATCAGGAGGGTCATGATGTTAGGTTCTTCCACTTTCGGTGATGCTAAATTTAATTACTTTATTATTGTGGTGATAAGATCTTTCCATTTTAAAGATATATTTTCCCCTTTGTAATATCATCTGTCGGACTATATTTAAATCCTTTTGAGGCTCCTGTTTCCCAACGCCTTTTCAACCAATAATTTTAGTATCCATTGATGACCCTTGCCTTAATCAAATACTGCATGGGAGTTGAAGACCATATTAAATGCTTTTAGTAACACTTTTTAGAAATTGCTATAAGCCTTCACAAAAATATTATTACTATGATTTTTCTGCTAAGCCTAAATTTGGCTCATTTTTAAAATTGTAAAATTATATGACAATTCTAGAACGGCAGTTGGATGCTATAAAGCTTAAAGTAACCCTCAGCTTCTTCCAAGATACAGCTCATATTATTTTCCGGCCTTCCCTACAGCAATTCAGGGAAACAAACTAGTATACCCAATGTTCCTCAAATCTATCTTTTCCAGAACGCATGCCATGCCCCTTGCCCATACTGCCCAAATGTTCTCCTCTCTATTCATCTAAATCCTTCACCTACTTGGAAGTCTCACTGGAGTGTCACTTCTAAGCCCTGTGCCATGGTTCCTCAGCACAGAGTGATCTCACCCCTCCAGACTGATTGTTTTCTATGCTCAGCTACTGTCTTACAGCATAGTTATCATCTCTTTAAAGTGTCTGTTATAATAGGTACAAAATGTATTTAAGAGAAATAGAATAATTATGCAGTAGACACTAGTGGACTCAACAGCCAGTGTAAGAAAAGAAAGTTAACTGTTACTTCGGAAGTCCATTTCTCCAATCACATCACTCCCATCCCTCCTCAGAGACAATCACTATCAGAATCTAATAATAGTTCTCAATCCTTTCCTTCCCTTTATTGTTTTACCACATTTGCTTGAACACCTAAGCACACATTTCACTTAGCATGTTCTTGAACTTTATACAGTATTTTCTGCAATCTGCTTTGTTTGCTTAATATTATGTTCCTGACAGATGTGGCACGTTAGTGCATTTAGCTGTAATTCCTTCATTTTCACTATAAGACACTATATAGTATTCCAGTGTGTGAATACAATTTATGTATCCATTCTTCTTCTGGTGCACATTAGCGCTGTTTCCTGTTCCTTTGACTATAATAAATGGCATTTCTATGAACATTCCTGTGCACATGTATGTAGCAATGGAATTGATGGCTTTTCAGGAATGGCAATATACATTTAACTTTGCTAGATGATACCAAATTGCTTTCCAAAGTGATTATACTTATCTTTTCATGGTTACCATATTTCTCCAGCTGGATTGTTAGCTATTTTGGACAGAGATAGATCTTATATCTCTCTGGCCTAGAAACAGCAGGCATTTAATAAATAGTCATTCATTAATTGATTAACTAATTGGTATTAAAAAGAAAATTTGAGGCATTTTCCCTCCATCTTCATAATAAGGAGATGAGCAAGGGGAAGGCAAATGTAAGAATGTTTTTGAAGTAAGAAAAAATGCAAACCTTTCTGCAAATGTGGCAAAAAATTAAGGGAGAAAGGAAAATAGAAGATAAATACCATTAATATACCCAAGCAGACTTTAGACAGTTATAGGAAAATGGAGTATCAGAAGAAGGATACTTTTTAAGTATCTAACATGTATTTCGTTCCTTTTTCTCTGCAATATTATTCCACTCCTTCAAAGTCTTCAGTATTTCCAATGTGTTAGGTCGTTTCTTGGGATCATTTGAGAGTAATTTCTGGAGAAGATTTTTCTGTAATGATAGTAAGAGTCAATACTAGGAAATAAAACATTGCAATAAATAAAATTCCGATTATTTTTAAGTGCTTACTTCTTTGTTGTCAAATACACCTGAGAAGATGCCATCCCTTAGATTTTCAAAAAGCTAAAAATTAAACATATATATTCATTAGTAAATTATTCACTTTGGAGAAAAAACAAACTTAGGAAGCACTAAAGCTGGGGATACTCTAAATCTGGGATATTTCTAGATCTTTGGAAAATCTCTTTAGCCAAGAAGCAAGCAGGAATCCTCTCCTCCACCCACCCCATGTTATAACCATCCTGAACATTACAGCATGTTGAAGTGTTAAGAGCGTCATATGAATTATCACCCTTCATCCTTTTTGGAACCCTATGCAATAGGTATTTTCATTATCCCTGTTTTACAGAGAAGAAGGCTGTCGAATCCAGGTGAGTCCCTTTTACTGAGCTTCAGACTAGGATATCCAGTTGCATGCAGTCTTCAGTGGCTCCCTGCTGCCTCCACAAGAAAGTCCATATTCTTGCCTTAATTTAGCCCCAATATATCTTTCCAGTACCATCAACCACTACTTCCTTGACTTATATACTCCAATAAAAATGACACCGGCCAGCTATTCCCAAACACACTTTTCACATTCCTGTCTCCACATGGCCTTCTTTCCAATCTGGACTATTAGAAGTCAACCAGTCCTTCAGAGCTCAATTTAAATGTCTCCATGAAACCTAAATTCCTACAGCTGGCAAGACCTCCCTCCTAGTTGTTTCCATTAGACTTCATGCCTTCTCCTAAAACATTTACAGCATTGTCTTATGTTACCTTTCCTCCTAGAATATAAGCTCCCTGAGAACAAGGCTTATTTATTTTCATAACCCTTGGAGCACGTAGCACAGGGTCTTATGCAAAGCAGGCAATCAAAACAATTTTACAGAGTGACTCAATTAGGAAGAAACAGCTACAGTTTTATGAGATGTACACACCTTCCAAAGAAGACCAAAGTCTTTGATCTTTAACAAAAAGTACTGGTTGCCCAAACATGAAAGGGATAAAAATTCATATTTCATTTGCAGTCAGCACTAATATGCTCCAGCCCATCCTCATGTGAAGGCAATAACTGTCTGCAAAAGCACTTTGGACATGACGGCCAATAATATTTGTTGCTTAATTCTTTCTGTGAGATTATTTACCTTCACTGTTTCTGTCAAAGTGGAACATATGTGAAGAAGTTCTGCAAGAATTAGCCCCAAAGCAAAGATGTCCACTTCATTTCCATAGTCTTCCACAGAAGAAATCTGAAGAAGCAAAAGTATATTTACAATTGTGACTCATCTGATATAAACATCCAAGCCTTCTAAAGCCAAAAAAGTTATCTGACCAAAATGTATCACACAACAATGTATGTTTATTAGCAAGATGTGTGGAGTCTGACTGCCCAGGTTCAAATCTCTGTCACTAAATAGTTGAATCACCATCAATGTGGGAATAATCTCAACCATAAAATGGAGATAACAATAGTTTTAACCTCGTAGCTTAACTGCAGGGTTAGACGAGACGAGCAGGTGAAGCGTTTAAAATCGTGCCCAGTAAATCAGCTGTATGCAAATGTTCATAGCAGATTTATTCATAATATTCCACAACTGGTAGCAATCCAAATGTCTATCAACAGAAGAATGGATGAACAAATTGTGGTATATTCATACAACAGAATAGTATTCAGCCACAAAAAAGAATCTGCTGATATAAGCAACAACTAAAGGTTCTCCAACAGACATTACTTTCAGTGAAATAATCAAATACAAAAGAGTACATACTGGGGCTTCCCTGGTGGCACAGTGGTTGAGAGTCCGCCTGCCGATGCAGGGGACATGGGTTCGTGCCCCGGTCCGGGAAGATCCCACATGCCGCAAAGCGGCTGGGCCCATGAGCCATGGCCACTGAGCCTGCGCGTCCAGAGCCTGTGCTCCGCAACGGGAGAGGCCACAACAGTGAGAGGCCCGCGAACCACAAAAAAAAAAAAAAAAAAAAAAAAAAAAGTACATACTATATGATTCCGTTCTTATGAAGCTCAAGAACAGGGAAGACTAATCTATGGTGATAGAAGTCAGAGCACTGGTTGCCTCTGGGCAGTGGAGAGGAGTGACTGACTGGAAAGGGGTCTAAGGGAATACTCTAGGGTGAGGAAAATGTTCTACATTTTCATAGGCTTGTAGGTTTCACAGGTCTATGCCTTTGTCAAAACTAAAAAAAAATGTGCATTTAATATCTGTGCATTTTATGGTGTATAAATTATTCCTCAATAAAATGTGACAATATAGGATGCAGGAGGTATTTAAGAGAGTGGGAGTTAAAAGGGAGCTGTTATTCCCCTACTGTCTTCTACCTTCACACTTTGCAAAAAACTTATGTTTTTATGCTGAATAGTCCCCAAAGGAAGAGGTGTGTTCCTTCTTCATTCTAGACTCTCAAACCATCAGATGGCTCAGTGTATTTTTTCTTAGATGACAAAATAGTAGGGGTATTTTGAAAGATATATTACCTTTCAGTAAAAAATCATCTTTAAAGGGCATTTATATAAAAAAAAAAAAGATAGGACAAACAACCCCAAAAGATGAAAATAGACAGTAAGCAATCAACCAAAAAAACAAACAAAACAAAACAAAACAAACCCACCTACTAGAGTAATAAGTCTATATATAAGCCAAACATTCATGAATTGATAGCTGTACAACCATATTCATAGCAGCAATACAGTGATACTCAAAGTAGCTAAAAGGTAGAAGCAACCCTAATATCCATCGATGCGACAGATTAACATAGTGTGGTATGTCCATACAATGGAATACTATTCAGCCTTAAAAAGGAAGGAAATTCTGACATACGCTACAACATAGATGAATCTTGAGGATATTATGCCGAGTGAAATAACTCAGAAAAGGACCAACACTGTGTGATTCCACTTATAAGAGGTCCTTAGAGTATCCAGATTCATAGAGAAAGTAGAATGGTGGCTGCCTGGGGCTGGGGAAGAGGGGAATGGAGAGCTATTCAATGGGTCCAGAGTTTCAGTTTGGCAAGGTGAAAAGTTCTGTGGATGGATGGTAGTAATGGTAGCACAACAGTGTGAATGTACTTAATGCCACTGAATTGGACACTTAAAACTGGTAAAGATGGTAAATTTTATGTTATGTGTATTTTACCACAATTAAAAATAAATATATTTTAAAAATCAACAGCCTCATTAATAACCAATAAGATACAAGGAATCCCATTTTAATAGCAAGACACGATACCTATCCAGGGAAAAGCTTTAAAAATATGAGCAATCTTCACAAAGAAAAAACAAATTTTCATTGAATATTTTCATTGAAGAATAGAAAAGTGGCCTTGAGGTAGAATATATTATTGCTCCCAATTGTGCACTGGCCTCCCAGAGAGAGCATGACATTTCCCCACCATGTGTTTGTCTTGAGCTGGCCAATTTGCTCTGGGCAATGACTTTTAGTGATGTATGCCACTGAGGAGCAGAATCTTAGAAGCCATCACAAGGTTCTGACACTGCTTTCTGCAGTGAGGACAGCAATACCCAGATAGGGTTCTTCCTTCAGCCTGGGTTCTAGAATGAAGGAGACACGTGGGGCAAAACTGGGCCAAGACTGCAGCCATCACACCACGTGAGCAAGAAATAAACCTCTGGTGTTGTGTATGCCACTAGGAAATCAGTGTCATTTGTTACCATAGCATAGCCTGGCAAAAGCTGACTGAGGAGAATTTGAATAATGGGAGAAATATACCAATTTCTTACAGACTTCTTGGAGAAGAAGTCTCAAATATATAAAGATGTCAATTCCCCTCAATTGAATCCTTAAATATAATGCAATTGCTATCAAAACATCAACACCAGTTGTGGAACATGACAAACTGGTTCTACAGTTTATTTGGAATAGTAAATGTGAACACTAAGAACATTTTTTTCTTCCAGTTTCATTGAGATATAATTGACCTACAGGACTGTATAAGCTTAAGGTAGAACATTTTTTAATTGAAGAATAATGTCCTGATATCTATCAGGACATTATATAATGTTATAATAATTTTATAATGCTAAAATATAAAATATTTTTTAATGCTATAATAATCAAACAGGATGATATTAAAGAGGAAAAACATTAAATAAATCAACTGGACAGAATAGAGTCCGGAAACAGATCCATAAGTGTGTGGGAATTTCATGTATGATAAAACAGCATATTTATATTGTGTTAAATATATATATAAAATTTACCGTTTTAACCATTTCCATTTGTACAATTTAGTGGCATTGCCTTCACAATGTTGCATAATCATCACCACTATCTATCTCCAGAAATTTTTTCATCATCCCAAACAGAAAATGTACCCATTAAACAACAACTTCCCATTCCTCTCTCCCCTCAGCCCCTAGTAACCTCTGTTCTACTTCTTGTCTCTACAAATTTTCCTTAAAAGAATATTTTAGATCATTAACAATTTGATACATGGTGATGGGGCAGTTTCATACCCACATGGGGAAAATCAAGTTATACTCCTTCATATATATACAAAAATTAATTCAGCTAAGGTGTCAATAAAAACACGAAATATTTTTATAATCTTGTGGTAGGAAGGACCTCCAAATTAAAAACGATTAACCTAGAAGCCATAAAGAAAGTATTGAGGGACTTCCCTGGTGGCACAGTGGTTAAGAATCCGCCTGCCAATGCAGGGGACACAGGTTTGATCCCTGGTCCAGGAAGATCCCACATGCCATGGAGCAATGAAGCCCGTGCGCCACAACTACTGAGCCTGAGCTCTAGAGCCCGCGAGCCACAACTACTGAGCCCGTGTATCACAACTACTGAATCCCACGTGCCTAGAGCCCATGCTCCGCAACGAGAAGCCACCGCAATGAGAAGCCCACGCACCACAATGAAGAGCAGCCCCCGCTCGCCGCAACTAGAGAAAGCCCGCGCGCAGCAACGAAGACCCAACGCAGCCAAAAAAAAAAAAAAAAAAAAAGATCAAGCTACACCTCATTCATCTCAGTGACCAAAACTGCAGTCTGATAATTCCATAGTCTGACTGAGAGTGTGAGGGAGGAGGCAGCATTCTCGTACACATTAGTAGGAGAACATACTAGTCACCTGTTTTGAATGACAATTTCACAGCATGTATCAAGTTTTTTTGAATTTTTGTATTTTATCTATTTTTTATACAGAAGGTTCTTATTAGTTATCTATTTTATACATATTACTATATACACGTCAATCCCAATCTCCCAGTTCATCCCACCCCCGCCACTTTCCCCCCTTGGTGTCCATACGTTTGTTCTCTACATCGGTGTCTCTATTTCTGCCCTGCAAACTGGTTCATCTGTACCATTTTTCCAGGTTCCACATATATGCGTTAATAGTATGTATCAACTTAGAACTGCACCTGTCATTCTAGTCAACAATTTCACTTCAAAGAATCTATCATGGATTATTATCAAAATATTTGTTTTTAGACTCAAAGATAAGGAGGAAGACACATAACAAGTCTATAAATGTAAAAAGTTGGAAACAACCTAAATAAATGCCCATCAATAAGGCAATAGTTAAATGAGTGCCGCTACATCTATACTTTGGCATACAATACACTTGTTAAAAATAATGTGTCAAATCTATTTGTACAGCTATGGAAAGATTATGATACACTGTTGAGTAAAAGAAAATTAAGTCACAAAGTAACATTATAGTATCTTGTAAAATGTATTTATGTATGTTTTTGTGTAAAAAGTCTCTGTAAATATATATTTGTATCTGTATATTTTTTATAATGATCTAAAAGGATAAACCACAAACTCTAGTGAGAAGAGTAGAAAGGAAGGGTAAGGAGAGTTTTCCATTTTTATTCTATTTACTTCTGTACTGTTTTAATTTTATGAGAGGTGCCTATTATTATTATAGTTAAAAAAATGAAAGAGATAAAAATATATATCAACAGAAAGGAAGGGGAACTCACCTGTTCTGGGCTCATGTATCGCTTAGTTCCCTGTTTACTTGTCCGCGCTTCATCATTTTTCAGGTATGTTACAAGTCCAAAGTCTCCAATCTTTATTTTGTTCATACCTACTAAAAATATATTACTTGGCTACAGAAAAAAAATTGTAACATGTAAGTACCAATTTGACAGACTTTTATCACACATCCAAATCATATTTAGTAACAGCTATTTTTATATTTACTTATAAGGCATTTACTCTTACATAGGTAAGCCCAAAACAGGAAATTTATTATTATCAGTCTTTAAAATGCTAGCTGAGGAAGTAAGGACTTTTTGGCTGAGAGCAGAGAAGGCTTGGGGCATAGCTGCCTTCAAATATCTGAAGATAAGTGGAAGGTGGATTCACTCTGCCTGGTCCCAGGGGACAGATCCAGGACTAGAGGATGAAAACAACCACAAGATTTGCCTTAATATATCCTGATATACTAATCGTGTGGTCCAAAGAATGGGAGTTAGAAAGTTCCCTATCCTACAAAGTATTCAAGACACTGCTGGACGCCCTCTTGGTGGAAACGTTGTAAATATGAGTCCAGAATTTGATGGGGATTGAAGTAGACACCCTTAAGATCCTTTCTAATTTTGAGATTCTCAGAATGAGTTCATTCCCAATAATGCTGCAGAATATCATATGCAGAATTTCCCCTGGGGGCTTCCATTACGTCTATTTCTCTAGGCGTCTGACAACTTCTTCACAAACATAGCCCATCTTTTTTTTTTTTTTAAATATCTTTGAATTGATACAGCCACTATGGAGAACAGTATGCAGGTTCCCCCTCTATCTTTGAAGGCATATCAAGTTAACTGGAAGCTAATGACTAGCACTGAAATATTCTTTTTCCACGTAATTCTTTAAGCAGAATGAAAAAAAAAAAAAAAGGAATGGAAGAACCGAATGACAATCCACAGCTTTGTAGAAGGTATTGACCAATATTCTAAAGACCATGAAAACATGAAGGTTGTTGATGAGGAAATTAATATTTTGCCATTTTTGAGAAAGCTACTTTCAATGCAATGTTGGGCTATCCACACACACACACAGACTCAAGGAGACAACACTTAGGAGAGGGCCTAGTAAAGAAACTGAAAGAGAAGAGACCATAAGCCCAAGCAGGTTGAAAGAGCAGCTTCCAAGAACCAGCCTGAAAAGGCCCATGCAGAAATCAGCAGTTAGATTAGAACAATTAATGGTTAGATTGGAACCTACCACCAGTAACACGGACGGAAACCTGTAGACGT
Source organism: Mesoplodon densirostris (assembly GCF_025265405.1). NCBI lineage: Eukaryota > Metazoa > Chordata > Mammalia > Artiodactyla > Ziphiidae > Mesoplodon > Mesoplodon densirostris. The sequence continues at coordinate 29,922,501 of NC_082674.1, forward strand.
GTGGGGATGTAGAGAGAAAATGTGCCTCTGCTGTATTCAAGTTACAGTGTAGGAAGATGTTGGGTTTGCAAGTACAACTGCTGGTCCCACACAAGGCTACAGCCTGGCTCTGAGAAATAGGAGGTTGCATTTACGAAACTGTCTAAATATATAAGCTGGATGGGACTGTCTAGTAAAAATATTAGATTGCTTGTTTATAGTTCATTAAAAAGAAAAAAAAATGATGCCACATTTTGTCTAATCAATTACGGTATGACTAGGCAAAATGTTGGATGGTAGAACATAAAAAAGGGTGCGAAAAGAAAAAAGGGTGCCAACTGGGAATTCCCTGGTGTTCAGTGGTTAGGGCTCTGAGCTTCCACTGCAGGAGGCCCAGTTTAGATCCCTTGTTGGGGAACTAAGATCCCACAAGCCGCAAGGTGTGGCAAAAAAAAAAAAAAAAAAAAGGAGCAAACTTTATCCAGGAGGTACAGGAATAAGGGCTGAGGCTGACCGAGGGGCCTGGGCCGATTTGGGGACTGAACTCCTCAGGCCGTAAGCCCTCACTCCAGAAACCTCTGTGTCCATCACCAGCATTTTTGGTCTGGTTCTTAAGGTAAATGCTGGTTGACTTTATAGAATAGGGGCTTTATTGGGTACAGACCGTTCTCTGGCAAAGCCACCAGTAGCAGGTATTTTGCAAAGCATCACAAAATAAGTTACACGCCTTTGTTTATATCTTCTCTCAGATATGAGAAAACAGTAACTGTAGCAGTGAAGCTAGGAAGTTGAAGAAGATGAAAGAAGGCTCAGTAGTATTAAAATTTGACCTTTGAGCACCTGCTGACATAGAGCAAACATTCTCTGCAGACACAAGAAAAGGTCACCCCCCGACACGGAGCACAAGCAGTGCGGAATACAGGAGGGAACTGGCAGACCAGGTGGTGGGAGAAGGGAGCACCCATCAGAATTTCACTAACTCATCCTGACAAGGGTCTGGGAGGTAACACCCAAACTGCTGAGTAGAGGAAATGACTGTGTAAGTAGATAATTTATTTGCAAATGATTATATAAATAGATAATTATGTTTAATTTCTTATTTAACTCTATGATTTATTTCGAAGTGTAGGTATAGCCATTCTAAATGTATCCTTTTGAACAGAGTCATTATATCATTCCAACTTCAAAGAACACCTTCAGATACTGTTCAAAAAAGATACTGGAACCAGGTAGACTCCTACATGAAGGTATCAGACATCCAGCCCCTGGGCAGACCAAGGATGCAATACCTCTTAAGGGCCATCTTTTTCTACCTAGGCCAAACAAACAACTATGTACATGGTTGCTTATTTTTCTCAAGGCACTTTTTGCTTTGTTTCTCATTCCTGGCTGTTTGAGACAGGTGGGGTAAGCAAAGAGCCAAGGTCCACATAGACAAGGTGCTTCTGCCTGATCCAGAGTGACTGGGAAAGGCTCATAAAGGAATTGGGACCAAAGGGGACAGGCAGAGAGTGTCCAATGCAAGAACAGGAGCAAAGATTCGGTGACAGGATTCAGCATGGCCCGTTTGTGATAAGCGTAGGCCAATCACAGGGAGTAGAGTATGGAGGAGAGGCTGAAAGCTCTTCTGTCTCTCTTCTTTCATTTTTGAGAAGGAAATGGGAAAACTGCTCAACTAGACCATAAAAGAAGCTAGGAAGCCAGAAGAAAATGAAAATACAAAGATATGCTACATGCTCCAAGGTTTGGATTACTGCAGTTTTCCAATCATGGGGCACAGATGTCTAACCAAATGCCAAGAAAATTCTAGACTCTGGACCTAGTGGCTGTGACTGCCCTCAAGAGTAATGACTGAAAGGTTAAGAGAACCATGTTCCCAAAGCCAGTTACCAGAGTCCCTTCTGCCTCTCAGACAAGCCTGAGAAGCAGCAGAGGCAGGGACAGAGCAGCCAGCTGGCTGTGCCAGTCACAATAATTATTTGCACCAATGTTCGGTATACTAAAGCTCTTAGTGTTTACAACTGGGGTGTGACTATCAGCCAGGATGACAAATAGAACCAGAAGTGAATGTGCTTCTTCCTGTGGAGCTCAGTGTCTCCATAAGTTTACAGCCCTGGAGACCTTCTGCGTGGTTCTATAGATTGGTATTTGGGGCAAGTGCTAGATCCATTCTAACTTTAGAGAATCAGAGATGTTATCTCCTCATGACTGTCAATCGATTCTAAAACTAAGGAAGATAGACTTTTAAATTAATAAATTATGTTTATCATTTCCTAACAAAGTACTTTTTCCACTTACCTTAAGGTCTCTATGAATTAACTGTTTTGAATGTATGTAATGCACTCCTTTTGTTATTTGTTCAAAGAATACCAAAGACAAACATTTGTCTTGTTCCTTGCCTCTTCTACTGTCAATCCATTGCTCCAATGTCCCTTTATCACAGTATTCCATTTGGATGAAAAGGCACCTAGTCTTTGATCTGGGTATAAAATTCACAGTATGTTAGAAGTAGCAATAAAATAAATTTATAAAAAAATACACTTAAAATTCCATTTAAAAAATTGCACCTTCTTAAAAATGCCAAAATATGTCTCAAAACAGAAAACTAAATATAACAAATTTGAATCAAAACATAATAACCCAGTCTTTATTTAAATCATAAATTCCCAGATATCCAAAGCTTTGTTTAGCTAAGTTATAAAGTAGCAGCCTGCCCATTCTTTGATGCTGAAGGTCCTTGATTATCTTTGCTAATAGATAGGAATAGAAGCATAAATACAATGGAATTGCAGAAAACCAAATTTCATTAATATATACAGTAATTTTGAAACATTTTAATTCACCATTGCTCTACTGAGCATCTATTTTGTGAAAGGCACAGAACAGGCATCTAAAGATAAGAAAGTGAGTTAGACACTATCCTTGCTGTCATGAGGATTATAGTTTAATAGGACAGAGATAAAGGAAAAACAAACCTAAAATAATAGTACATGGGTAAGAATTCTAAGAAAAGTGCCAACAAATTGCTATGAGGTGTAGCAGGGAGGACTGATTTTGCTAACGATGGTTTTTTGTTTTGGTTTGGTTTTTGGGTTTTTTTCTGAACTAAGTTGGCCTCAATACTAATTTAAATTCTTTGAGCATATGTTGGCTAGAAAATAGAAAAAGGTAGCCAGGGATTTGCTGAAAGCTGAAGGCTGTATGCTGATGGTACTTCTGAAACCGATGATAAGGTTCTCAATTACATGGTGTGGAGATGGTGAATGAACAGGCCCACAGTGGCCTCAGGATTGTACTGAAAGGACTGTCTCCAAGAAACACTGGGTGACTTTCCAAGGGAGGCGCCAGCTCTTTAAAACCCTTCAGTCCCTTTGCAGTGGCTTATTTGAGACAAAACGTCAGTAATGCAAGGTTTGAGGGGAGGGTGCCCCCATCACAGCTCAGGGTCTTGGAATTATTTTCACTGCCCACCACCTGACCATAAGTGGTATAACTGCATTCAGAAGAGGCCCCTTGACTGCACCCTGCCAACCAGGTGAGAGGGACAGAAGAGGGCTGGCAGTGGAGGAAGGAGGGGAGCCTCCAAATGCAGCATCTACAGCAAGTTCAAACCTTCTTCACAAGACTCCGTTTATGGCCTGGACTGAAGTCAGGGCACGTGAGCAAGCCTGTACCTTAAACAACAGAGTCAGGAAAGCTAAACCTGAGATTTCAAAAATCACAGAGGACAATTAAAAAAAGGTTTTTTAAAGCAAGTTTGGAGCAAGAAAAAGACTATTCACTGTCTCCTTACTTGTAGAATGGAGGCATAACAGTGTCTCAGTGTTTCTGGCTGTGACTATTAAATGTAATAATTAATGGCCTTACCCAGTGGCCCACACATAGTAAATGACTGTTTCCTCCATCCCATTATGACTATGGGAATTTCCTTTGAGTTACCTTGAAGAATTTATGCTTTGCTCAGGATCGTAATCAAGCCCGGCCCAACAACCGTGGTAGTGAACAATATTTGCATGATCAAGCACTGCCAAAGCTTTCACTTCACGCTCTACCTTCCTAGTTAAAAGAAACAGGGAACACAAAAGCGTCAGTATCCATCCCTGATAACAACAAAACACGTCGAGCACCAGGAGACAACTACCTATATTCCCTTATTAAACAGTCGCCATGGTTCCCACACTGAGTTTTAGAATGGAAGCCAGCGGTGCTCAAAAGGAAAGAGCGAACACACAGAAAAAACACAGCTGTTCTCACTCTCAACATAAGAGAAAAAACAGTGACTTAATTATTCTAAACATCACAGTTTAAAAGTCATACGTAGTAGTCTGTGAACTGCCAGTGATGGAATTTTTTTTTTCTGGGGGGGAGCTAAAAAAAATCATCCACTATGTTTTATTTAGACTTGTGTTAAAATCACTTTGGATTTCATAAGCAAACCCCATTTGGGCAGCAGTGGTAGGTAACACAAGCAGCGTGAAGAACCTAATTCAGAATTTTCAGTGTGTGGCAAAAGTACACAAAGGGGGTGATCTATGCAGAGAGACTGAAATTTCATTGCACAATGTGGAAGCTTTACAGGGATGTGTAGTCAAGAGCTATGGCAATTTTATGCCAAATGGAATAAATAAACTTGAGATTTCAAGGATGAGAAAATAAGCAAACATTTTATAATTTCTTTTTTTAATTTGAAAAGTTCTATAGGATGTAAAATTTATAAAAATAAAGAAAAAAATTACTCATATGTCAACACAATTCTAACATAATCATTTATTATTTTAGATTATTTCTTATAGTCTTTCTTCATATACATGTTTACATATTTGTAATTATAGGGTATATTTTTATACTATTTTTTCCATATAAGGTATTAGCTTTAAAATTTTCCTGATTATTATACAATCTGTATAACCATCACGTATAAAGTTTTTAATGTAAGATTTCAAAAGTATAAAAAAGTAGAGCAAATAGTAGAATGAGCCCCTACCTGGCCATCACTGTTTCATCAGATAAAACAGTTATTAACTCCTGGCTAATCTTGTTTCATTTATACTCTTACCTACTTCCTCATCTTCCCCCTGGATTATTCTAAAGCAACTTCCAGCATCATACTATTTCATGTATAATATTTACAGTATATAACCCTCACTGCAAAATAGCCATTGATCAGGGGAGAGAACAAAACATACTTAATCATTTCTTCATTGCTGAACATTTTGTTTGCTCTAAATTCTCACTGCTATAAATGACATTGTGATTGTGATTTTTATCTTCTTGAATAGGTTTTCCCATAATCTGGGTAATATCCTTGGAATACGTTCCCAGATAGGAAATACATGGGTCAAAGCATATAAACATTTTTATGGCTCTAAATTAATATCTCCAAGTGTATTTTTCACTGTGTTTTACCAATTTATGAAGCCACTAGAAATGTCCATGACGTTGCACCCTTATCATAATTAAGTATTACCATTAAAAAAGATGTTAGGGGAGAGAAGGAACACCGTATTTCATTTCTGTTAAGCAAAACGATGAAGAAGGAAAAAGCCTTGTTTTGATGCCGAGTACGTATGAAGATATTTCAACTGCAAGGCATTGTGCATGGGACAGAAAGTAGGTTGGTTTAACTGGATGAAGAGCACCTGGGACACCATGCCTGCTTCTCCTTTGCTCATGTCATTTTCCTTCACCCATATCCCTTTTCCATCTCCTTCTCTAGTCCTTGTGGGATCAGTCTGGCCAAGTTACAAATAGTTAACAACTGCCAGAAAACAACAAGACTGGTGAACATGTGATTTAAGACCTGCTTCCTCTGTGTTTTCCTTCCTGAAGGAGTCCTGCTATCCAGTAATTGGAGTGGGGTGGGGCTTGGGAAGGGCACAGATAATACGTAAGACAAACATGGGAAGCACTGGTATATAGTGGGAACACCTCAGATTGGTATTCCAGAGGATGAGCTCTAAATCTCCACCCTGTTACCACAGGAGATACTGTCCAATATGGTCATCATGAATTCCTTCTCTCCACATACTTGCATCCACTCCTTAGATTAAGAGGGAGCCAATTTGCCCTCCCCGCGAGCTGCTCTTAGTGACTTTGTTTAACCAATATAATGTGGAACTTCCAAGACTGCTCCCTCCTGGGATGAGTTGCTCTGGGACAGTCCTTCTTAGAACCCAACAGCTAAGTTGTGAAAAGCCAAGACCACATAAAGGGGCCATGTGGAGGCGCTCTGGTTAACAAGTGCCAGCGGAACTTGTAGCCACAACCAGCATCACTGCTAGCCATGTGAGAGAGCCATCTCCGACGTCCAGCCTTGTCGAACTTTCAGATGACTCCTGACCGCAAATGCATGAAGAATGGCCCAGATGAGCACAGTCAACTCATAGGACCACTAGAGACAGTAATAACTAGGTGTTTTTAAGCCACTACACTTTGGAGTGGTGGATTATGCAATGATAGACAACGAGCACCCACTAGCTTTTACGTTTGTCAAATCAGTTCATATCTTTGGATCTCAGTCCCCTCATCTGTAAGATAAGGAGATGAAACTAGAAAATCTCGAAGGTCATCTTAAGCTAAATGATTTTATAACTTTAGTTTTCATCAAGACAGACTCAAAAGGATGATCAGTGGTATATCCATTTTTTAATTGAAGTAACCACGGTTAAGTGAGATCATTTCAGAGTAAGCCAAGTTCCTCATGGTAGAATGACATTTTTAAGGAGGACAAAAAAAAAAAAAAAAAAAAAGCTAGTGCAGAAGAGAGATACATAAAAAAGAACAGTTGCAGGTTCAAAACACCTTCCCATTCAGAAAAGTAAAATATTACTACTTACTCGTTATTATATTTAACACATTTAATAACATAAGTCTTCTCATCAATTCTGTGTTTGGCTTTGAAAACTTGGCCAAATCCACCTGCGTCAATTAGTGTTACTTCTGTAAAATCTCTGATAAACCTTGAAAGATGAACGTTACTGTTATTCTGAGGTTCAGGGTTCGCTGCTCCCCACTCCCACCCTCCCACTTTCCCTTAACAGCACTGGTGAAATGGACTGTCTAATAGGCAGGACTCTCCTAAATAAGAAGGATCGACCTCACAGAAATTCTTGAATTGCGAAGGATAGGTCTTCCCTCTTCCCATCCCAACATAACAGATCACCCCTGAGAGTCAGTCACCTTCTGGTTAAACAAAAGCCATGGTAAAGAATCTTATCCCAAGTATAAAACTTTAGAAAACAGTGCCACACTGTGTTCCCCGGCTACCACCAAGCTGTTACAGGAGAAATGAGCACATGCTCTGAGCCTGCCTACGTTGGCAATTCCTTGGGTTTCCCCTCTCCCTCATGCCTAACATTCCATCATTAACCCTGCCAATTCCCCTTCTAAGACACATCTGCTGGTGTCTGCCCACCTTTCCCCATCAGTCCAAACTTCCATCAGACTCCCGCAGAACTTTGTTCACTGGACACTCCACTTCCTCTCCTTCCTCCACTCCAATCCGTGATCCACAAAGCCACCAGTGTGATAAACACTAAGTCTGATCACGTCTGTTTATTGCCTAAACCCTCCCATAGCCTGCCCCTGCATTCAGCAAAGCCCAGAAAGCCCTTACATGGGCTACAAGGGACCACCTGTTTGGCCCTGCCTCCCTCTCCAGCTGGTCTCCTGGCCCCGGGCCCTTGCTCACTACCCTCCCAGCACACAGCCTTGTCTCCGCTCCTCTGATGTTCACATCACCTTTCCCACCTTCACCTTCCCACATGCTCTTCTGCAGAAGCTCAGGGCCTCCCCACAAATATGACCCCAGAGAAAGCCTTGCCTCACCCCTCACTCTACTTCCAAGGGTTCTGCTTTCATTTCTAACCATGTCACGGCTTTTCCTTCAGACCTCTGACCACGGTTTGTAATTACAGACTTTTTCATGTAATCATCATCCCCTCAAAACTCCAGGAGGGCAGGAGCTGTTTCTATTTGTTCCTGCTATAAATCCAATGTCCAGCACAGTGCCAGGTATATATTAGGTACTTACTAAGTATTTGGTGATTCTTTATTATTTTTTAAGCTCGTATTCAATGTCCCCCTGTTGCAAATAGGCCTCCTTTGTTTTAGATACTTTATTTAAGCCCAAACACATGATCTACCACAAAAGCAACCCCTTTTCAAAGTGAAATCTGCTATGGAGCTGGAAAATGGAAAACAGATCCAAGTGGATCTATTCTGATTCCTGCAGGAGTACTTTTGTTGAAAAAAAAAATCACTGGTTTATAGAAATATGTTTTCAATACTAAAACCTTCCATAGATGTCAGAGAAATCCACCTGAGAATCACACAGATCTACACTTACCACATTCCATTTGAATTCATCTAAATTGTGTTCCTCCAAGAGACAATGATCCTTTGTGGGCCTGATTGTGCTAAAACAATTAAACAGTTCAGGTAGAAATATAATTTAACCTGCCTGATGTTCAACAGTCCCTTAAGAAACTTTTGTCAGAGGAGGAAATGTATCCTTAAACAAATTCTTTTTCACAGTTTTCCCTCTTACCTGGAGTCCACTGTATACCTGTTTTCTTCCCCCTTCACAGGAGAGTCAAATGTAGGTGCCAAAGATCTAAAAGTTAAGAGAAGCCCGTAAACTCAAAACTGAAATCAAATGTAACTTGTTTATATTAGTAGGTTTCATGTCATGCACTAGGCTTTTTATATATATATATATATTTTTTTTTTCCGGTACGCGGGCCTCTCACTGTTGTGGCCTCTCCCATTGTGGAGCACAGGCTCCGGACGCGCAGGCTCAGCAGCCATGGCTCACGGGCCCAGCCGCTCTGCGGCATGTGGGATCCTCCCGGACCCGGGAACGAACCCGTGTTCCCTGCATCGGCAGGCGGACTCTCAACCACTGCGCCAGCAGGGAAGCCCCGGCTTTTTATATTTTGAGTCAACTATTAGAATAATGAGGTAGCAAATACTAACCTTTTTCTTTAGAAACAATATGGTTCTCTGTCCTCTATTTTTCGCTCCTTTCTTGGTTCCTCCTTTGGCCTTAACACATTCATGGCCAGCATGCTGCTGGCCTCTCTCTTTCTCCCTCTAGACTCAAAACCTCAGCAAATATATCTCTTTGAACTCTCATCCTGGTTGTGCTTCCTTTGACCCTTATTCCTTGCTGGTGGTAAGCCTCCTACAACTGGAAGTTCAAATACCACCTAAAACTAAACAAATACAAATTGCTATCTCTCCCCTAAGCCGTCAAGTCTTCAACTCCCTTAACATCATCAGTGCCATGACTCTTGTCAGCATCTCATCCACAAGGAACAACCTTTGTATCCTTTTTCCTTTGCATCTTCTTCACCCAGTTCTGTAACCAGTTCCCTCAAGTCATGTCTACTCTTCCTTTACAGTCTGTCTCACAAACGCTCCTCCTCCCTCCTCCCTGACACTAGAACCACGACTGACAGCCTGAGCATCTCACACACAGACCTCTCCCATCTTCATTCAAATACCCGCATCAGGCATCATCTCTCTGCAAACATCACCTGCCGTTTGGAATGTACTGGTGCCTTATAATGGCTCCTGCTGCCATCTCACTCTCACTGCTGACTGTACTGACATCCTTGCTTTTCTTTTTGGTTCAAGAAACCAAGTCACCATAAGTTACATAACATTTGGTCTTTTTTTTTCTTCCCCAAGTTATGATACCATTTCTACTCTACCTGCTTATCTGCAAAATAATGCACTTCTCTTTTGTGTGTGTGTGTATGTGTGTGTGTGTGTGCGTGTGCGTGTGTGTTTTGGCCGTGCCACACAGCTGTGGGATCTTAGTTCCCCCACCAGAGATTGAACCTAGGCTCCCACAGTGAACGTACAGAGTCTTAACCACTGGACCACCAGGGAATTCCCATTATGCACTTCTCGTGAAAACATCTCTCCAAACCCACTTCCTCTGTCAGCCTCATCCAAAATAATGCCCTTAACCAATTACTTGACCAATAGCCCCATAGGCCTTTATGTCTACAGTGTAGTGTGTGCATATGTTCAAAGATTTCTCTACGTATTTAAAAGTATTGTTTGTAGATTTCAAGATTTCAGTGAGCCTTAATTATGCTTTCTACTCTGAAACTCCACTCAAATAAGGGCACATAATACTCTACAAATACTGAAGACTTAATAAATAAGGCTAATAAACTAAGTCTGAAATAAAACTACATTTCAAAACATGATCAATGCATAATGATACTCACCTCTTCACATTTCTGGGATTATTTCTGGAACTGTTCTATAACAAAAGAAAATGGAGAATATCAACAGTTTTGGATGATTAAATTAAGTATCTTGCTTTTTCTTGCCATCCTTTCTCCTGTATGTCTAGATGGTTCTTTGATCACATTTCTTTGTCCTTAGATTAACAACCTCATCAATTTGTATGCTCTCACTAAGCCCTGCTTTCACTGCACTTGGCTATATCAAAGTTCTCACCGATTTTAGCAACCAGACAGATATGGCAGGAAGATCAAAAAAGACAAATTGCAGGACATGTTCTGCAGAAGCACTGATTCTCCAGGTATAGAACATGGCCTCCTAGGTGATCCTCTGGCCAGCAGATCTTAGCAAGAAGGTGTGCATCACAATCACTCACAGTGCTAGTAAAGACACAAGTGTGGCCCAGGGATCTAGTTTAAAATATTTTCATTTTTAGGACAAATTAATAATTTAATTTTAACATTTAGCCAAAAAAGGAGTCTTTGATATATCTCTCAAAAATTAATATCATATAGCTCTTCTTCACTCATATTCACTTTCATTCTGTTAGGTTTTGTGGGTTTTTACCAATTTTAATATGCTGACACAGACTGCGAATACCCAACTAAGATTTCTTGAGCTCATATCACCTGCCAGCCTCAGTTTTGCACAGTGACTACATTATGATAAATTCAGACATTCTGTTCATGGACAATACTGTTTCCAATATCTTCTATTACAAACAATTTTGCAAAGAACACGCTTATACATGTTTCTATGTGCACACGTACCCATGTTTCTCTAGAAGACGTACCTAGGAACAGAACTGTTTGGTGGTACAGCTGGCACACCCTCAAGTCTACCACATATTGCCAAATTGCTCTCTAAGAGGGCGGTACCAATTTATACATCCACCAGCAGCATATAATAGTTATAACAGCAACAGAGCTGTGCTAACACTTAGTATAGCCAGACTCAAATGGATGGGTTTAAAATGGTATCTAACTGTTGTTTTGATTTGCATTTTCCTGATTATTATGAAATAAAGCACCTTTTCATACTTTGTCTGTTGCCCATTTGGGTATTGCTTCTCTGAACTGTCTGTTCAGCTCTTTTGTACATTTTTTTACTGAGTTGCTTGTCTTTTTCTTATTGATTTGCTTGTAGTTCTTTATAAATAGGATAACTTTGATAAACACTAATCAGCACCACAAAAACTATCTGATTTTTTTTTTTGTTTTTTTGTTTTTTTGTTTTTTTTGCGTTATGTGGGCCTCTCCCGTTGCGGAGCACAGGCTCCAGACGCGCAGGCTCAGCGGCCATGGCTCACGGGCCCAGCCGCTCCACGGCATGTGGGATCTTCCCAGACCGGGGCACGAACCCGTGTCCCCTGCATTGGCAGGCAGACTCTTAACCATTGCGCCACCAGGGAAGCCCCAAACTATCTGATTTTTAAGTTTAGTTTTTAAGTTTAGTTCTAGTTTTTTAAAACAGAAGCAGAACTCTATTCATAAAACTTTTAAGTACTATCCAATTGATAGAAGAGCTGAAGCCCGATCATAGAAAATATATGAAAATACAAAGGTGAGTAGGGGGAGAAAGATGGGAGTGAAGAATAGAAGAATTTTGCATGTGAAGAATGGGAGTTAAAGAAAGGAGAGAGTGAAAAGGCTGCAAAATATTTTGATTTAGTAAGAACACATGAGAAAAAAATTGAAAAATTATGGTTGGGTACTGGAGGTCATTTTTTTTTTTTTTTTTCTTTTTGCGGTATGTGGGCCTCTCACTGTTGTGGCCTCTCCCGTTGCGGAGCACAGGCTCCGGACGCGCAGGCCCAGCGGCCATGGCTCACGGGCCCAGCCGCTCCGCGGCATATGGGATCCTCCCAGACCGGGGCACGAACCCGTATCCCCTGCATCGGCAGGCGGACTCTCAACCACTGCGCCACCAGGGAGGCCCTGGAGGTCATTTTTAGATGGGGAAACACAAAGGAAAATAAGATTAACTAGGAAGCATAGAGATTAATACTATACCCCTGGAGATTGGAAAGACTTGTCTAATGTGTCACTGTTATCATTGCTTTCTGCTTCATTTGTTGAGAAGTCATTTTCAGATGGTGACTCAGAAGCACTAGAAGAAAAGGGGACAACTATTAGTTTATGAATTTTGCCTATTTTTTGTTGATCAGTAATTGCTTTTTCTAAATTCTCCTTAAACATTAAACATTTTCATAAAAATTTGCTCTTTCAGGCCACAATTTGAATCTGTTAAATAACACAACCGTTTCTCCACACTTACAATGTGCTTGTTGCTGAAGAGTTGCTTTGGACATCACCACACGCAGTATTGAAACAACCAGAGGATGCGTCAGCTTTCTGGAAGATTTAAGTGCAACTAAATTACTTCTCCATAGTGACTCAGTCTCTGGGAACCAACTACCACATTTATTTCCCCACATTTACCAAACTCACAGCCATAAAGAATTATGGGGTTAATACATTTTTTATGGATGTTTGACCTGGATTTAAAAAAACAACCTTGAGTTGTCAACAGAACCGTGATCCCTCTGGGGCCTCATGGTCCCATGGTTCATGGCTCATTTTCGGGACACAAAATGGAGGAATCCTTTTGCTATGTGATTGGCTGTCTTGGCATCATCTAAACATCATCTAACCTCAAATCAACTTCAGAGAGAATTTTAAAATATAAAAATTAAATCCAAAGGCAGTACATACCATTAAATTTTCTGACTGTATCTTTTCATAAGCCAGTTTAGCAGCCAATTGTTTTGCCTCCTGTTTAGTGGAACCTTTACCAATACCATATTCATTCTCTCCAACTTTGCATTTATAATGAAATCTAGGAGAAATGATAAACAGTATTAAGCCAAATACCAAAAAACAGTAAATCTAACTCATGATTCAGAAAAAAAAAACACACATTAACAAAGGCCTAATATAACACTAATTTAATAGGTGGCTTCATAGTTCATTTCTTCTTTAATTTAAACCTTCAATGAGATGGCTGACCAGTTTGCCAGAATAACCAGGATTGGCTAACATCTCAGCTTGCATTTTCCAGGCAACTTCTAACTCTTTGTTGCTTCATTGAAAGATCTGGCATTAAGGTACCAAGTGGTGATTTTTTTTTTTTAATTCCCCAAAAGTCAAAAGACATGGAGGCAGAGAAGGAAGACAGATCCAATGAATTTTTCAGAGATGTTCAACTGGAAAGAAAAAGCCAGTAGAGGAAGTGGGGCTTCTACAGGAGAAATAATAAGGTTAGAGTGTTTTTGTAGGAGACGGGCAAAGCATCCCTAACTTCAGCTCTAACTTTAGCATTTTCTGCCCCCTGCTCATGTGCACAAAAACCTAAGAAAATCCTCACAGTGCAAAAGCCCCATGCTGAAGTCACCCCCTCCCCATATGAGCTGTAAGGATGCTTGTGGTTAGGCAAGGATCCTTGGACAATTATGTAAGAACTATATTTAAGGTGGCAAAGCAATGGACATGGCAATTTATATCATGGAGTTACCATGCAGCACTACAGAATTATTCCAGTATGATTTGTCACAGAGGGAAACACACCCTGCCAGGGTGAGTCTTCCCCACTAGGCTCTGAAGGGAAAGTTAGGGAGCTGGGCTGAGTGACTGGATCATTTCTAGGGCTCCTATTTTTCTCCAGCACTCCCTAAATAGAATTCTCTCTTTCAGCGATCAAATGTTAAAGCCCTTAATTCAAAGAAACCAAACAAGTGAGCTACGGGAAAATAAAACAGCCTCTTAATTTATTGAGATTGACTCACAGAATTCACTTTTGAATATTTCACTCCAATGAATCCTATCACATTTTTCTCTTCCTGGTTCTGGCCTAAAATCCATCAGGGTGAAAAGTAAAACATCCATAGCTGAGTCAACTCCGAGGACAGTATCCTAAAGTGGTTGTTTGGACTATTTGCCATTTAGATATTTTTTCCTTCTCCCTCATTTAACTGGTGGGTTGTAGCTGAGAAACAATCTCCGTCATGCTCATTTGCTTTCTGCTTTTCCCAGTTCAAATCAATTCTTCTTCCTCACGTCCAAAGTCTTAGCTCACTGGTGACGTTCTCAATATCTCTGACTGACGCTCTCATCTGTCCCCCTCAACACATCCCTCAAATCCTGGTCTCCGCACAGTCCAGGGTGAAAGCCCGTTCCTTCTAATACATGGTATTTGTTTAGAGAGTGACACCACTAAATCAAATCTGAAGGGCGAACACCTGGACAAACAGCTCTACTCTGACAAGGGTGGAAAGAGAGTCATTCCACACGTGTGGCAGAGATGTTTTCACACAGCGACTGCCACCGTGACCTCAGGGATGGGAAGATTTTCACAACCCTGCAGCAGGGGCACCCCACCCTCTCTTAGGCTTCCTGCAGACTAAACCATCCAGATATACCTCAGAAATAAAGGATTCCTCAGATTTGATCAATTATGGGATATGGGTCCCAAGTCTTCAGCAATTAAGCATTTCAACATTTTAATTACAAAGATGTCCCATTGCTTGTAAGTCACATAAAACCTTTTCTGCAGAACGTACCAAAAAGGACAGATATTTCCAGAAAATTAGACATGAAAATAAGCCTGCTCTGTTGCTTAGATACAATGAAACAGAAGGAAAAGCACGACATCTCACTTTTCGGGCCCACCGTCCCTCGATTCACATGCTTCATAAAATACAGATAGGTTTTTCTTCTGGGCAATCCTATTAAGACGGCCTATGTAATTCTCAATGGGTGGCACTTCTGAAGGACTTCCTGTCTGCAGTGATGAAGGACTAGCGGCCTAAAAGAAAGAAATGTTTTGTTTAATACAGATGATCATCAAAATTTATTTTGTCTAATAAAATTACTACTTTTGTCTAATAAAATTACTAAATGAATAATTTGAAAGACAACTTCAAGTTTATGGATTTCCCTACTATAAAACTTTAATAAAAGTATAAGTATATATCTTCCTCTGCCAGAAAAAACCCACAAGGATAAATTTTAACAGGAGAAAAGAAATCAGCCATTTTCCTTTTTATAGTTTCATAAAGAAAAACAAAATAGTCAATTTTCTTGTTTATCTGGTAAAACTCTATAACATTTTCTGGTTTGCTGTGCCCTTTGTAAATCTCAAAGAACAAGACAACAAATACCAAAGTAAAGCTATATCCTGGATCACAACTTCATAGGAAACATGAACACAATAGCATTACTCCTTCCATTGTTATCTGTCCCTTTTAAAATTCTTAATTTGACAAAATCTTGTCCAAAGTTTTTCTACTTTGTTAACTTTGTCAAAGAACTTTTGGTTTTACTTATCTTCTTTATTATTTCTTTGGGTTTTTTCACATTAATTTCTGCCCTTATTGTTATCACTGTCTTTCTTATGCTTTTTTTGTGGGGAAAGGTATTCTACTGTTCCTTTTCTAACTTCTTGACTTGGTTTTCTGGCTCTTTAACAATTTATGAGTTTGTGGGTTTTGCCTGATTTATTTTTCTCAGTTTTGATTAGAAGGGTGACATCTTTAAGTTAGATTTTTTTTTTAATTAAAAAAAAATTTTTTTTTCTTTTCTTTTTGGCTGCAGCACATGGCATGAGGGATGGTAGTTCTCAGACCAGGGATTGAGCCTGTGCCCCCTGCTGTGGAAGCATGGAGTCTTAACCACTGGACCGCCAGGGAAGTCCCTTCAAGTAAGATTTTTCAAGAAAATATCTTGAATACTAAAATTTTTCAAGATTTTCAAAATCTGAGAATGATCCACTTTTGTCCCACATGTAAAATGACTTCTTGTCTCATTTTACAGCTACTGCTCCAATGTCTCTTAGTTTTTAATGGTGCTGTGAACAGCATGATATGTTTTTTTCATTTTTACATTTTTTTTTTTTTTTTTGCTGTACGTGGGCCTCTCACTGTTGTGGCCTCTCCCGTTGCGGAGCACAGGCTCCGGACGCGCAGGCTCAGCAGCCATGGCTCACGGGCCCAGCCATTCCACAGCATGTGGGATCTTCCCGGACCGGGGCATGAACCCGTGTCCCCTGCATCGGCAGGTGGACTCTCAACCACTGCGCCACCAGGGAAGCCCTCATTTTTACATTTTATATAATTTTTTCTGCCTAGATGCTCATAGGTTTCTTTCTTCATCCCTGGAGCTCAGTACTTTCACAAGGGCTGATGTTGTTCTTGGTGGTTCTGTATTTTTCTGTATTTGTTTAGTTGCTGGGTTGTTTTAATCTGCAGCCAGGTCTTTCTTTATTTCAGAAATGTTTTCTACTGAAGTCTCTTCAGATAGCTTTTTCTGTACTAGTTACTCTGTTCTCATCTTCAGGGATACTAATTATACGTATGTTGGTTTTTCATCATCCGCCCTCCATATAGATCATTCTCCTCATGGTCACTTCTATCTCTGTCCTTTTTCGCTGCATTCCCTCAATTAGGTGGAGGAGCTCCTTCCAGAACCTGTTAGCTCATTTCTCACTGTTTCCTTAGAGTATGTCACTGCTGCTGGCACTCTAAATAGTATTGTCCCGTTTTGCCCACTCTTCCCTAGGTGTACCTCTCATTCAGGGTTCTACAGAAATGGGGCCAGGAAAAAGACTGAACTAAACTTTGAAAGCAAAAGAAGTTGTAAATTGCTTTATTCTGCATGTGAGTATTTTCTCACAGAGAAAAATACCATAAATATTTCTGAGTTCCCTTTCACTAGGAAAAAAAAGGTAATTACTCACCTTCTGTTCTTTACTAATTATTTCAAAAGCTAATTTGGCGGCAGCATTTTTGGCTTCCTTCTTTGATCTACCTTCAGCCTTTGGAAATTCTCTGCCATCTATTATAACTTGATAGGTAAACCTAATTACAAAGAAAAATTCACAAAATATTATAAAATTCACACACTATCTAACAACAAGTGTTCTGATCACCACTGCTTCCTATGACCACCTTTGAAAATTTTAACCTATGTTCCACACAGAATTCAAGCAGTCACCCCAAACAGCATAAGAGCATATCATCTTGAAGCATGGAAAGGCTTAAACCCTCTTTTTTCTCTGGAGTCCTCTGAAGTTACCACTTTACATCAAGAAGACAGTACTCTCTGGCAACGTTGCTCTCAAGCTAAAGAATTGACTTCAAAATTGTGCCAGAGCTGGCATTCTCCCAGTTTATATTTTCTAGGGATATACCCTTTTTTATAGCAACTTACGTTAAGTTATGTGGAGGTCCTGTCTTAGACAGTTCACGATACTTAAGTACTGCACTGTTCTTTTGTTGGTACTGATTAAGTTCTTCTATATAGAAACATGGTGAACGACCACTGGCCATTTTTTCCTACAGTAACCTACAATAAAAGAGAGGTTTCAAAGAGGTGATACACTCAGAACATAGTTAATCTAATTATCCCAGTCTAGTTTAAGAGACAAAACAGGATAAGATGACTCTCCTTTATACAACTCATCTCAGTCCCACCTAAGCCCAGAGAAAACGTGTCACAAAATCTTTCTTTCTCTCTCAAGGACTACACCATCAAGCTAATTTCTCCAAGATTTTCTACTTTCAAAACTCAACGGGCCAAAAAAAGGCTGGAGGTCCTTCTCTGTAACTTTTCTTTCTGCTTCCACTGAGTGTCCAGTGCAAGTCTGTCCACCTGCTTGAGAAGTTAAAAGCCTGCAGGAGTAGAATTATAATTATTTATGTTGAGAAGAAAAAGGTTGAGAGTATATACAAAGTTTATGAAATCATGAAAGATTTAGCTGTATGGACATTTATTCTCCTATGAAATCCCCAAAAATCCCCCCTTTGAAATTGTCAGAAGTCAGTTTTAGGACAATTTACTCAGCAGGCAAATTATGCCCCTGTTTATGGTTCTCACTGGACCAAGATAGTAGCAATGATTTAGGTTACAAACAAAATCTAAAGAATATAGAATCTAAATATAAGAGCCAAAGCTATAAAACTTTAGAAGGAAACATAAGGGTGAATCTTCACAACCTTAGATTTGGCAATGGAATCTTAGATATGACAGCAAAAGCACAGCAACAAAAGAATACATAGATAAATTGGGCCTAAACAAAATTAAAAATGTTAATATATCAGAGGCTACTATGAAGAAAATGAAAAGACAATCTACAGAAAGGGATTTTTATAAATAATATAATTGATAAAGACCTAGGATCCAGAATATATAAAGAACTTTTACAGCTCAACAACAAAGAGTTAAAAAATTAAAAATAGGCAAAGGACTTGAACAGACATTTCTCCAAAGAAGATATACAAATGGCCAGATAAACAAATGGCCAAGAAGCACATGAAAAGATGTTCAATATCATTACTTATTAGACAAATGCAAATCAAAACCACAACTAGATACTACTTCACACCCACTAGGCTGGTAATAATAATAATAATAATACAGAAAATAAATGTGTTGGTGAGGGTATAGAGAAATTGGAAACCTCATACATTGCTGACGGGAATGTAAAGTAGTGCAGCCTCTATGGAAAGGAATTTGGTGGTTCCTCAAAAAGTTAAACTTAGAATTACCATATGACCCATCAATTTCACCCCTTTGGTGTATACCCAAACAATTGAAAAACAGGTTTTGAAATACTTATGCAGGCATATTCATAGCAGCACTATTCACAATAGCCCAGAAGTGGAAACAAATCAAATATCTATCAACTGATGAAGGGTAAACAAAGTGCTCTATATCCACACATGGGATCTTATTCAGCCATAAAAAGAATAAAGTATTGAAACATGCTACAACAGAGCTACATGTCAAAAACATGCTAAATGAAAGAAGTCAGACATAAAAGGTCACATAGTGTATGATTCCATTTATGTGGAACATCCAGAATAGGTAAATCCATAGGCAGAAAGCGGACCCTGTTGACCTCTCGTTTCTTATTAGAAAGCTCTTTTGATTTTCCTTCTTTCATGGTCACTCTTTCTAACACTCCTTAATCTTCACAGCCTTTAAATGCTGGAGTTTCCCCAAGGCTTGGTCCAAAGACGCTATTCTCTTCACTCTATACTTTCTCCTCAAGGTAATTTCTCTCATGCCCATGATTTCAAAGATCATCTATTTGTCATTAACTCTAAAGTTTATACATAATTTATGAACCTCTTTCTGTGTTTCAGATCTCTCCATCCAACCTCTCCACTTGGACAACTTGAATGACTTTTAAACTCAAAAGATCCAAAATTGCATTTTTAATCTTCCCTCAAGCTGGTTTGGAGTTTCCTTTCTCAGAAAATGCCTCCACTGTGCATCCATGTCTGAAAGCCATGAACCTGGGAGGCACCCTTGACATGTCCTTTCCCTACCTTCTGATCTATACCTAAGTCCTGTCCTCCAAATCCTTCTACTTCTCAATGACATCTATAGCCACCATCCTGGTTCAAGCCATCACCATCTCACTCCTGGACTGCTACAAGAACGTCAGAACCAATTCCTCACAGCCACTGCAATACCTTCTCTACACTGCAGCCATCATGATTTCTTTAAGCTTTTTTTTCATTGTTGTAAAATATACATAACATGAAGTTTACCCTTTTTACCATTTTTAAGTGCACAATTCATGGGCAAAAAGCATTTTCACAATGTTGTAAGGCCACCATCGCCATCCATCTCCGAAACTCTCTACATCTCCCCAAACAGAAAGTCTATACCCATTAAACAATAAACATTTCCCTTCCCCCTCAGCCCCTGGTAATCACCATTCTATTTTCTATGCCTATGAATTTGCCTATTCTAGGTACCTCATATAAGTGGCATCATACAAAATTTGTCCTTCTGTGTCTGGTTATTTCACTTAGCTAATGTCTTCAAGGTTCATTCATGTTGTAGCACGTATCAGAATTTCCTTCCTTTTTAAGGCTGAATAATATTCCACTGTATGAATATCCCACATTTTGTTTATCCAGTCATCTATTGATGAACACTTGAGTTATTCCAACCTTTTGGCTATTGTGTGTAATACTGATATGAACATTGTTGTACAAATATCTGTTCAAATCCCTACTTTCAAATCTTTTGAGTATATACCTAGAAGTGCAATTGCTGAATCAGATGGTAATTCTATGTTTAACTTTATGAGGAATTGCCTAATTATTTTCCACAGTGGCTGCACCATTTTGTATTTCCACCAGAAGTGCACAAGGGTTCCAATTTCTCCACATCCTCACCAACAGCTGTTATTTTCCATTTTTAAAAGAGTCATATCATAATCTTTTTAAAACATCAATTCAATCATGCAGCCCCCACAAACCACCAAAACTGTTCTTGTCAAGGTTACCGATGGCTTCTCCATCTCTAAAATTAGTAGCCAGTAGTCAATTCTCAGCCCGTCTACTTGACACATAACCAGCATGTGACATGGCTGCTCATTCCTTTCTCCCTCCTTATCCCTTTGCTTGGACACCCAAGACACCACCCTCTCCTGGTTTCTCTCCTTCCTCACAAGCTATTCCTTCTCTGTCTCCTTTCCTTGTTCCTCTTCATCATCCTTTCTTTTAAATATTGTAGTGTCTCAGGGTCCAGGTCTCAGATCTCTCTGATCTACTTACACTCATTCCCCTGATGATCCCCTTGAGGCTTGTGGCTTTAAATTCCACCTACACAGAGATAGTTCTCAAAAGAATGCCTCCCCCACTGACTCTTTCGGGCTCCCAACTGCTTCTGTCCAATACGCTCCCTCCTGAAGTGCTCTGGAGTCTACCCGTTATGCTGCTTTGCCTGGTTAACTCCTGCTTCCTATAGATCTCAGCTCAAATGTTACTTCCCAGACACCCTAGAAGAGGTCCTGGTTTGATGCTCTATCATAGCCCTTGTCTCCTTTATTACAATTGCTAATTTAACCCACTGTCTTCCAAAAGAGACCATGAGCTATAAGAGGGGACAGGCTTATAATGGGTGCTTAATAGTGAATAAATGAATACCGAAATATCTGCAGATCTCCCTTACCTCCATGACTTGTAACATGCTTTTCTCTCTGTTTGGAACGCAATAGCTGCATCCTCTATCTACCAGGAAATTCCCACTCATCTGTGAGGATCAATACATCCTTCTTTGATGCTGAGAGAGCAGCTAGTACCCCTCCACGGGTCTGCCACCCACCTTGCCCAGCTCCCATCATAGTCGTGACTGCTTTTTTTTTTTTTTTTTTTTTTTTTTTTGCGGTACGCAGGCCTCTCACTGCCGTGGCCTCTCCCATTGAGGAGCACAGGCTCCGGACACGCAGGCCCAGTGGCCATGGCTCACGGGCCCAGCCACTCCGCAGCATGTGGGATCCTCCCGGACAAGGGCACGAACCCATGTCCCCTGCATCGGCAGGAGGACTCTCAACCACTGTGCCACCAGGGAAGCCCGTGACTGCTTTTTAAACCAGTTAGTGAGCTCTCTGGGGAGCTAGTTCTATGTCTTACTCATCTTTGTATAACTGACACCCCGTGACAAGTGGTAAATGATGAACACTTGGACAGTATATAGGTAAATGACAGAATGATTCATTAAAATTAAGTACTCCACTTTAAACCTCCTCACCGTCTCCCTTTTCTTCATCTGCTCTTTTCTTTGCATCCTTTCTTCGTTCATTCGGTAAATGCTTAGTAAGTGTTAGGCACTGTTCTGATGCTGGGTATACAGATGTGTACAAGACAAATCAAGCCCCTACCTGCATTCCACCGAAGAAAGAAAGAAGATGACCAAGTCCAGAAACAAATAACAGGAGGGGATAACAGGTGGCTGGAAGTGCTACAATGAAATGAAATAGGGCTATGAGATAGAAGGGTGTTAATAGGTGGGGGCAGAGAAACGGGGGAGCTGGTTTTGATACAGTGGTCAGGGAAGACCCCTCTTAGGAGGCAATATTTAAATCAAGCCTGGGTGATGAGAAAGTCCACCGTACTTAGATATGGGGGAAGAGCATCTCAGGCAGAGGAAGCCTGGAGGCAGGCAAAAAGGTCAAGGAGATTGCTGCACAGGGAAACGGTGGGAAATGAGTCTGAGAGGTAGGCAGGTGCCACAGCACATAGACCTTGAAGGCCAAGGTCAGGATTGTGGAAGTTATTCTAATTGCAGTGGGAAGCTATTGGAGGGTTCTCAGCAGAGGGGTGATGTGGTTGGATTTATGTTTTTAATGATTACTCTAATGTTATGTAAAGAACAGAGTATGAGGGGTGGGTGTAGAAAAGATGAGTGGAGCATAAGTAGAAGTCAGGAGACCAAGTTGGGGCTGCCACAGTGGTTCGGGTGAGCAATGCTGGTGGCTGGAAGGGCTTAGATATGAGCAAAGGTGTTGTCTTCACATCACAGCTTAGTGTTGTGGAGAGGGCTATGCTTTAAAGCCACATAGATCTGGGCGAGGCACCTCTTTGAACCTTTGATTCATGACCCGAAAACAGAAATGAAAACACCTGATTCACAGGTTGTTGTGAGGAGTAAATCAGACAAAAAGCATCCAGCAGGGTCTCCCACACCACTGGCCCTCAATAAACAATGCTTCTGGTCTACAATTCCAAAATCCAAAAGCACTGAAAACTGAGGTTTACTTTGTTTTCATTTGTTTTGTTTTTGGTGGGTGTGTAGCCCCCCATCTAGACCTGAACTGACATGAGCTATTTAGAGTCTTAATTGTACTCTGTTGTCGATTTATATATTTCACTGCAGAAATATGTTTTATGATAGAGTGTTGCCCCCAAACCCTACAGAGAACATTACAAATAGATAGGATTTATACTGCCTTGCCTTTCTAAAATCCAATAATCTCTGAGTACCACAACATACCTGGCCCAAGGGTTTCAGATAAGGATCTGTAGCGGTACCGTTATCTTCAGGAACCAAAGTGTCATTTAGTTTAGTCACGAGTATGAGACCATACATCCGACTGAAGGAGGTCATAGATCTCAGAACAGTAGTTATGGAAGAGTCCTTAGCAATTATTTAACCTGAAGTCCTATCAAAATACCCTAAATCCTCAACACTTTTAACTTTAAGTAACTGCTGATCTTCAGAATGACAAGCCAGTTTGAATTTAAGTGAAATACATGTGTAAACAAATAAGGTGTTAAATTGGCATTTTTGAAAAAGTACTTATAAGTTTGGAAAAAAAGAAACAGGTGTCTCTTTTCAACTGTTTTTAATAAATCTTATTTTAATACTATGTTACCATCTTCCTAAAAGAAATCTCCATCATAATCACTAATAAATATTATGTGTCCATCTTTCTCATGCCCAGAAGTTACTTTGGCTGTGCCTTGATACCCTTAGGGCAGACTGTAAGCCCCTGTGGACCTAGCCCCCTCAAAGGGCCTGTGCAAAGCTTGGCAAACAACGTGCATTCAACTAATAACTGATGAACTGAATGAATAAACTATAGATCCAGTGTTAAGGATCTTCAGGTTCAAATAAACAAACAGAAGAACAAGAGCATAAACTGCCCAAGATTCTAAGTTCCTAAGTGACAGCAGGGAGTCTGTCTTTTAGCTTTCTGGCAAGGCATTTTTAGTACTAAAGAAATCACAGACAAAGCGAGAGAGGCATGGACATATATACACTACCAAACGTAAGGTAGATAGCTAGTGGGAAGCAGCCGCATAGCACAGGGAGATCAGCTCGGTGCTTTGTGACCGCCTGGAGGGGTGGGATAGGGAGGGTGGGAGGGAGGGAGGCACAAAAGGGAAGCGATATGGGAACATATGTATATGTATAACTGATTCACTTTGTTATAAAGCAGAAACTAACACACCATTGTAAAGCAATTATACTCCAATAAAGATGTAAAAAAAAAAAATCACAGGCAATAGGAAGTCTCATATTCTGTAATTCAAAAGAGAATTTATGAATCAAAAACAAAGATTTAATGAATACCTATTACATACTGGGTTATACTGGAGAACAAAACCCTACTCTTGTGAACTTACTAGTGGAGGAAAATGGACAAACCCATAAAAAATGTCACAAGGTGATAAGTACTACGTTGAAAACGAAAGCAGAGTAGGGGGGACAGCAAGGGAAGAGTGGGGTTTCTTACATGCAGGTTGTTCAGGGAAGGCTGCTCTGATACAGTGACATTGTATCTGGGGGAAGAGCTTTCCAGGAAAAAACAGGCAGTGCAAAGGCCCAGAGGCAGCGACAGTGCTTGGCTCTGCCCCAAGAACAGCCATGAGGCCTGTGTGGTCAGAACGCAGGGAGCAGGTGGCCTTGTCTGTAGGCCAATAACCTTTTATAGGATTCTGATGAAGCTACTGGGGAGAGGGTTTGGGGGGTGTCCTGTTCTGCCTTAAAGGGCCTCGGGCGTCTACGGTGTTGAGAAGAAGTGGGGGGTGCGGGGGACAGAGTTGGGGCGGGGTCTAAAGATGGGCAATTGGGGAACAATTGTAACGACCCAGGCAAGAGATTTTTGGCTGGGGATTTTTTTAGCCAATGTTTTGGGCAATTCAGGACTCCGTATTTCCCATCTATCTGTCAAGCCATAGGGCTTTTCCGTTTTCCACTAGTTGCTCCCGTCCCGGACCAGGGCTAGTAGTCACTTGCTCGGTTAAGAATTGTTCGCGGGAAGAAAATGACTTTCAGCGCCCACCGCGCCCAGCGCGCTGCACGCTCCTTTCCCCGGATCCAGCAAGGGCTCCGCACCTCTGCTGAGGGCCTCGGACAGCGTTATCGAGGCGGCGGCCCAGGGGTCAGGGGCATCTTACCAGAGTCCAGTCCCGGGCTGGGGATGCGGGCTGCTCGCGCCTCGGTGGCTGCCGGCTGCCCCTCGCCGCTCACCCGCGCCGCTGCTGTCCGCAGAATCTTGGCGGGCTCTGGGTAGGTCGCTCTCGGTTTCGTTTTCCCCGCAGACTCCGCCTTCCTTCCTCTCCATCTTCCTCCCGCCCTCCCGCACGGGTCCGTACGGGTCCGTACGGGTCCGCACACGTCCTCACGGGTCCGCACACGTCCTCACGGGTCCGCACACGTCCGCACAGGCTCAGCGATAGCGGGAAACTGGCGCCTCCACCCCGAGTCCGCGTTGGGGGTACCGCGGGGAGGACCGGGCACGTCCAAGACCCTGCAGCCCCACCCCGGCTTCTGGGGCTGTTCTCGGCCCCCTTGCGGGCAGGGTACTCCGGGAGGGGCAGGACATCGAGGTCTCCGAGGCCCGCGACGTGGCAGGCGCTCTGTGATCAACGCTCCAGTTTCCTCTTCAACACAAATATTTGGGATGGGGTTGGGGGGCTGGATATCATCAGCTCCATTTTATTAATGGAAGAAAACTGAGTAAATTAACTCTCCCAGTGCAAAGCCAGGATTCCTTTTCCCACAACCACCATTCCTTTGCCCTCCTCCTTCTCCTCACGTTAACCAGGCTGGGGATGAAGAGGCCTGGGGGCATAATTTCCCTTTCTATCTGTTTCCACCCATCCATCCATTCATTCAACAGGTACTTGCCAGCTGCTGTATCAAGTACCAGCCAATCCAGCAGTTAGGAGAGCTACCTGCTGCCTTCGGGACCTCCTGGAGTTTACCACCAAAGTCCTTACCAGTAGTCCCAGATTTATAAGAAGTCCTACTCACCTAAGGGACTATGACACACTCCCAGAGTAATACTGGCACCTTGACACAGTGACTGAGGAGTGCTGAAGAGTTAACCTCACAACAATACTTCAAGGTAGGTACCATTTAACAGATGAGAAAACTGAGGCCTGAGGCACAGAGAAGTAACAGCTGGTGAGCAGGGGAGCTAGAATTAGAACCAGGATCCTGTACCTCAACATCCTAGTGAGGGTGAGGGAGAGAGGCAGTTCCAAGATGGACTTCATGTACACATTACGTATTGACCATTGGCTCCAGGCATCCTTTCCCACGTCTCTTCTGCACACACACCCCCCACCCCCGTATTGCAGGTTATCAATGGCTAAACACTATATTTTCCTTGATTGAAGTTCCCCAAATATGAAGCACCGGTGGGAGGTTTAGAAGGCAGATAGGAGGCAGAGACATCTTTCTGTGGCCCTTTGAGATGACAAGAAATCTCCAACTGTAGTGGCCATTTGCAGGAGTCCATTTTCCAGCTTCGTGGGTGTGGGGTGGTTGTTTCAGAGGCAATGGCAGTAGCAATGACATGTTTTCTGACTTTTTGAAGCCCCTGAACTGTCCAAAAGAGCTTAAAGAAAGAAAGCTCTGACAAGCTCAAGCATGGTCAGAGGACACAAGCTTTTATGACTGCCTCAGAAGATCCTCTTACTTCATGTAGTCTCAGGGCTGATGGAGCAGAAATTAGCTACAGAGTCCAGTGCTGCAGGTAGCCGAATTTCTATATAACTTTAATTTGCAGCCTCACCAGGTCTCTTCTAGGAACATTGAGGCTATTGACTGGGAAAGAATGAGGACCTGGGAATTTGGGTGGATTTGAATGAGTCCATTGCCCTCCCAAATTCTGCTGAGTCACCACAGTCCTTCCATCCTTGTTGGATAAGTCTGGTACAGCCAAGCTTGAAGAGCCTGAATTAGTCACCTTGCAAGGATGTGCTGAAATTTCCAAACACCCCATTCCTCCCTCTTGTCTTCATTCCTAGAACTAGAATCAGATGCTAGAATGCCGCAAGAGGATACAGACAAGATCTGATCCAGAGGATATAGTTTACATAATGAAAGAATTATAAGATTTCGCTAATTTTTATCAGCAGAAACCCAAGAAAAGTGCATGGATATGCTTCTAAAGGTGACATGAAAAACGGAACATAGTTTAGATGATGTACTCAGTGTGCTGGCTCCAGCAGCTGGGAATGGTTCTAAGAGTTTGTTTAGTTGGCTTACTATAAGCTGGGCTCAGTGGTGGCCCACATTAAATGAAATTGTGATGCCAAGTAATACAGATGAAGAAATCAAAAATACTTAAGGAGTCAGGAATATTAGAGTAGATTAATCATATGCAACCTATTCCTTCACTTTCTAACCATGCCCCCCAAGAATATCCAAAGGACCCTCCTTCACCAGGCATTCAGAAATATAGTTTCATCTTTGAAAAGCTCTGTATTGGCTGCCCACTGTGCCTGGGGAATGTCAATGGGAGATGTTGCCATTGAAAAACTACCTGATTTCAATGGGGATTATGGCTCCCAGAGTGGCAACGTCCATGTGGCAACACTTAACTCCACCCGCCCCTCCAAAACAAAGGGCAGCAGGGTCAGAGCAGTAGTCAGAAAGGTTTGCTCACCAGAGATCTTTAGTGGTGGTAAACTGGTCCTGGAGTTTCTAGTACTGAAATAGATGGCAGCCCACAGGTGTATTACATGAGCAGATATGTGAGACCCCCATGGCACTCACTCCCACTCTATCAACCCACATCCCTGATCTCATGGGGAGTTCCTTGTGAACAGGTGACTTAGAAAGAAAAATTCAGTTGAAGCACAATACACTGGCATTAATTGGAAGTAGACTGATATATTCCGACAGCTCTTCAGGGAGGTAGCCCTAAAAGATACTGGGAAAAAGGAAAATCTTCCCAGTGGGTGGAACTTTGAGCAGGTGGAACTATATTTAGTTGCCACTTGGAAGGAGAAAAAGCTAGTGGCCTGGACAGTACCAGTAGTTAGCAATTTACCTGGATATTCAGAGATTTGGAAAGAGCAAGATCAGAGGGTTGATGATAAGGAGGTCTGGGGAAAAGGATGCGGGTGATCACTTGGAATGGACAAAGAGTATGAGTGTAATGGGTCCCCTTGTGAATATTCATCAAAGGTACCCCCTGCTGAGGAGACTTGAGAAGCAGGTGTGCAAGAAAACTTCTGTAGATGTCAGTCGGGCTTTTCCCCAGCTAGCCCAGCGCTTGCTTGTTCAACACAAATGAAGAGCCTTCAGCAGTAGGCATGGATGATATGTGTGACTTCATCAACATGGAGTTCTTGTCAAGGTTGATCTGGCTGCTGAGCACCCAGCCTTCCAACAGCAAAGACCAACACTGAGCTCCCAGCGCAAGTACCCAGTACACCGAAGGAGACCAGCCTGCCACTTGGTGGCGGATGGGTTACATGGAGCCCTTCCATCATGGAGTGGCGAGGGATTTGCGCTCTGTGGAGTAAGCATTTATTCCAGGTATGGGATTGCTTTTTCTTCCTCCAGTGCTTCTGCCAGCACCATTATTGTTGGCCTTTCCAAATACCTTGTTTACCATAATGATATCTGTCAGTAAGGAGCCCATTTTTTTTCACATCTTTATTGGAGTATAATTGCTTGACAATGGTGTGTTAGTTTCTGCTGTATAACAAAGTGAATCAGCTATACATATACATTTATCCCCATTTCTCCTCTTTCTTGCGTCTCCCTCCCACCCTCCCTATCCCACCCCTCTGGGTGGACACAAAGCACCGAGCTGATCTCCATGTGCTATGCGGCTGCTTCCCACTAGCTATCTCTTTTACATTTAGAGGTGTATATATGTCCATGCCACTCTCTCACTTCATCCCGGCTACCTTTCCCCCTCCCCGTGTCCTTGAGTCCATTCTCTACATCTGCGTCTTTATTCCTGTCCTGCCCCTAGGTTCTTCAGAACCTTTTTTTTTTTTTTTTAGATTCCATATATATGTGTTAGCATACAGTATTTGTTTTTCTCTTTCTGACTTACTTCACTCTGTGTGACAGACTCTAGGTCCATCCACGTCATTACAAAAACTCAATTTCGTTTCTTTTTATGGCTGAATAATACTCCATTGTATATACGTGCCACATCTTCATCTGTTGATGGACACTTAGGTTGCTTCCATGTCCTGGCTATTGTAAATAGTGCTGCATTGAACATTGTGGTACATGACTCTTTTTGAATTATGGTTTCCTCAAGGTATATGCCCAGTAGTGGGATTGCTGGGTCATATGGCAGTTCTATTTTTAGTTTTTTAAGGAACCTCAATACTGTTCTCCATAGTGGCTGTATCAATTTACATTCCCACCAAGAGTGCAAGAGGGTTCCCTTTTCTCCATACCCTCTCGAGCATTTATTGTTTGTAGATTTTTTGATGATGGCCATTCTGATTGGTGTGAGGTGATACCTCATTGTAGTTTTGACTTGCATTTCTCTAATGATGAGTGGTGTTGAGCATCCTTTCATGTGTTTGTTGGCAACCTGTATATCTTCTTTGGAGAAATGTCTATTTAGGTCTTCTGCCCATTTTTGGATTGGGTTGTTTGTTTTTTTGGTATTGAACTGCATGAGCTGCTTCTATATTTTGGAGATTAATCCTTTGCCAGTTGCTTCGTTTGCATATATTATCTCCCATTCTGAGGGTTGTCTTTCAGTCTTGTTTATGGTTTCCTTTGCAGTGCAAAAGCTTTAAGTTTCATTAGGTCCCATTTGTTTATTCTTGTCTTTATTCCCCTTTCTCTAGGAGGTGGGTCAAAAAGGATCTTGCTGTGATTTATGTCATAGAGTGTTCTGCCTGTGTTTTCCTCTAAGAGTTTGATAGTGTCTGGTCTTACATTTAGGTCTTTAATCCATTTTGAGTTTATTTTTGTCTATGGTGTTAGGAAGTGTTCTAATTTCATTCTTTTACATGTACCTGTCCAGTTTTCCCAGCACCACTTATTGAAGAGGCTGTCTTTTCTCCATTGTATATTCTTGCCTCCTTTATCAAAGATAAGGGGACCCTATGTACGTGGCTTTATCTCTGGGCTTTCTATCCTGTTCCATTGATCTATTTTTCTGTTTTTGTGCCACTACCATACTGTTTTGATTACTGTAGCTTTGTAATATAGTCTGAAATCCAGGAGCCTGATTCCTCCAGCTCCATTTATCTTTCTCAAGATTGCTTTGGGTGGGGTCTTTTGTATTTCCATACAAATTGTGCAATTTTTTGTTCTAGTTCTGTGAAAAATACTATTGCTAGTTTGATAGGAATTGCACTGAATCTGTAGATTGCTTTGGATACTTTAGTCATTTTCACAATGCTGATTCTTCCAATCCAAGAACATGGTATATCTCTCCACCTGTTTGTATCATCTTTAATTTCTTTCATCAGGGTCTTATAGTTTTCTGCATACAGGTCTTTTGTCTCCTTAGGTAGGTTTATTCCTAGGTATTTTATTCTTTTTGTTGCAGTGGTAAATGGGAGTGTTTCCTTAATTTCTCTTTCAGATTTTTCATCATTAGTGTATAGGAATGCAAGAGATTTCTGTGCATTAAGTTTGTATCCTGCTACTTTATCAAATTCATTGATTAGCTCTAGTAGTTTTCTGGTAGCATCTTTAGGATTCTGTATGTATGGTTGCTGTGATTGCTGTGGCTAAAACTTCTAAAACTATGTTGAATAATAGTGGTGAGAGTGGGCAACCTTTTCTTGTTTCTGATCGTAGTGGAAATGGTTTCAGTTTTTCACCATTGAGAATGATGTTGGCCGTGGGTTTGTCATATATGGCCTTTATTATGTTGAGGTAGGTTCCCTCTATGCCTACTTTCTGGGGGGTTTTATCATAAATGGGTGTTGAATTTTGTCAAAAGCTTTTTCTGCACCTATTGAGATGATCATATGGTTTTTCTCCTTCAATTTGTTAATGTGGTGTGTCACATTGATTTGCGTATATTGAAGAATCCTTGCATTCCTGGGATAAACCCCACTTGATCATGGTGTATGATCCTTTTAATGTTCTGTTGGATTCTGTTTGCTAGTATTTTGTTGAGGAGTTTTGCATCTATGTTCATCAGTGATATTGGCCTATAGTTTTCTTTTTTTGTGGCATCTTTGTCTGGTTTTGGTATCACGGTGGTGGTGGCCTCGTAGAATGAGTTCGGGAGTGTTCCTCCCTCTGCTATATTTTGGAAGAGTTTGAGAAGGATGGGTGTTAGCTTTTCTCTAAATGTTTGATAGAATTCTCCTATGAAGCCATCTGGTCCTGGGCTTTTGTTTGTTGGCAGATTTTTAATCACAGTTTCAATTTCAATGCTTGTGATTGGTCAGTTTATATTTTCTATTTCTTCCTGGTCCAGTCTCGGAAGATTGTGCTTTTCTAACAATTTGTCTGTTTCTTCCGGTTGTCCATTTTATTGGCATAGAGTTGCTTGTAGTAATCTCTCATGATCCTTTGTATTTCTGCAGTGTCAGTTGTTACTTCTCCCTTTTCATTTCTAATTCTATTGATTTGAGTCTTGTCCCTTTTTATCTTGATGTTTCTGGCTAATGGTTTACCAATTCTGTTTTATCTTCTCAAAGAACCATCTTTTAGTTTTACTGATCTTTACTATCATTTCCTTCATTTATTTTTCATTTATTTCTGATCTGATCTTTATGATTTCTTTCCCTCTACGAACTTTGGGGTTTTTTGTTCTTCCTTCTCTAATTGCTTTAGGTGTAAGATTAGGTTGTTTGAGAGTTTTCTTGTTTCTTGAGATAGGATTTTATTTCTACAAACTTCCTTCTTAGAACTGCTTTTGCTGCATGCCATAGGCTTTGGGTTGTCGTGTTTTCATTGTCATTTGTTTCTAGGTATTTTTTGATTTCCTCTTTGATTTCTTCATTGATCTCTTGGTTATTTAGTAGCGTATTGTTTAGCCTCCATGTGTTTTTATTTTTTACAGTTTTTTTCCTGTAATTGATATCTAGTCTCATAGTGTTGTGGTCAGAAAAGATGCTTGATACGATTTCAGTTTTCTTAAATTTACCAAGGCTTGATTTGTTACCCAAGATATGATCTGTCCTGGAGAATGTTCCATGAGCACTTGAGAAGAAAGTGTATTCTGTTGTTTTTGGATGAAATGTCCTATAAATATCAATTAAGTCCATCTTGTTTAGTGTATCCTTTAAAGCTTGTGTTTCCTTATTTATTTTCATTTTGGATGATCTGTCCACTGGTGAAAGTGGGGTGTTTAAGTCCCCTACTATTACTGTGTCACTGTTGATTTCCCTTTTTATGGTTGTTAGCATTTGCCTTATATATTGAGGTGCTCCTATGTTGGGTGCATAAATATTTACAATTGTTATATCTTCTTCGATTGATCCCTTGATCGTTATATAGTGTCTCTGTCTCTTGTAATAGTCTTTATTTTAAAGTCTATTTTGTCTGAGAATTGTTACTCCAGCTTTCTTTTGATTTCCATTTGCATGGAATATCTTTTTCCATCCCCTCACTTTCAGTCTGTATGTGTCCCTAGGTCTGAAGTGGGTCTCTTGTAGATAGCATGTATATGGGTCTTGTTTTTGTATCCATTCAGCCAGTCTTTGTCTTTTGGTTGGAGCATTTACTCCATTTACATTTAAGGTAGTTATCAATATGTATGTTCCTATTACCATTTTCTTAATTGTTTTGGGTTTGTTATTGTAAGTCTTTTCCTTCTCTTGTGTTTCCTGCCTAGAGAAGTTCCTTTAGCATTTGTTGTAAAGCTGGTTTGATGGTGCTGAATTCTCTTAACTTTTGCTTGTCTGTAAAGGTTTTAATTTCTCTGTTGAATCTGAATGAAATTCTTGATGGGTAGTGTAACCTTGGTTGTAGGTTTTTCCCTTTCATCACTTTAAATATGTCCTGCAGCTCCCTTCTGGCTTGCAGAGTTTCTGCTGAAAGATCAGCTGTTAACCTTATGGGGATTCCCTTGTATGTTAATTGTTGCTTTTCCTTTGCTGCTTTTAATATTTTTTCTTTGTATTTAATTTTTGATAGTTTGATTAATATGTGTCTTGGCGTGTTTCTCCTTGAATTTATCCTGTATAGGACTCTCTGAGCTTCCTGGACTTGATTTACTATTTCCTTACACATATTAGGGAAGTTTTCAACTATAATGTCTTCAAATATTTTCTCAGTTTTCTCTTCTTCTTCTGGGACCCCTATAATTTTGATGATGGAGCATTTAATGTTGTCCCAGAGGTCTCTGAGACTGTCCTCAATTGTTTTCATTCTTTTTTCTTTATCCTGCTCTGCAGTAATTATGTCCAATATTTTATCTTCCAGGTCACTTATCTGTTCTTCTACCTCAGTTATTCTGCTATTGATTCCCTCTAGAGAATTTTTAATTTAATTTATTGTGTTTTCATCTTTGTTTGTTTACTCTTTAGTTCTTCTAGTTCTTTGTTAAACGTTTCTTATATTTTCTCATTCTATTTCCAAGATTTTGGATCATCTTTACTATCATTACTCTGAATTCTTTTTCAAGTAGACTGCCTATTTCCTCTTCATTTGTTTGTCTGGTGGGTTTTTACCTTGCTTCTTCATCTGCTGTGTATTTCTCTGTCTTCTCATTTTGTGTAACTTACTGTGTTTAGGGTCTCCTTTTCGCAGGCTGCAGGTTCGTAGTTCCCATTGTTTTTGGTGTCTGCTCCCAGTGGGTAAGGTTGGTTCAGTGGGTTGTGTAGGCATCCTGGTGGAGCGGACTGGTGCCTGTGTTCTGGTGGATGAGGCTGGATCTTGTCTTTCTGGTGGGCAGGACCGTGTCTAGTGGTGTGTTTTGGGGTGTCTGGGAACTTACTATGATTTTAAGCAGCCTCTCTGCTAATGGGTGGGGTTGTGTTCCTCTCTTGCTAGTTGTTTGGCATTGGGTGTCCAGCACTGTAGCTTGCTGGTCGTTGAGTGGCGCTGGGTCTTAGCATTGAGATGGAGATCTCTGGGGGAGCTTTCGCCATTTGATATTACATGGGGCCAGTAGATCTCTAGTGACCAATGTCCTGATCTCGGCTCTCCCACCTCAGAGGCTCAGGCCGACACCTGGCCAGAGCACCAAGACCCTGTCAGCCACATGACTCAGAAGAAAAGGGAGAAAAAAAAAGGAAAGAAATAAATTAAAAATAAATTTTAAAAAATAAAATAAAATAATTAAAATGGAAAAATTATTAAAAGTAAAAAAAATTAAAAAGCAATTTAAAAAAAGAAAGAGAGAAAGAAAGAAGAGAGCAACCAAACCAAAAAATAAATCCACTGATGATAACAAGTGCTAAAAACTATACTAAAACAAAACAAAACAAAACAAAACAAAAGGACAGTCAGAACTCTAGGACAAATGGCAAAAGCAAAGCTATACAGACAAAAATCACACAAAGAAGTATACATATACACACTCACAAAAAGAGGAAAAGGAAAAAAAATATATACAAGGAAGACAGCAACCAAATCAATAAACAAACCTACCAATGATAATAAGCTCTAAATACTAAACTAAAATAAACATAAAACCAGAAACAAATTAGATGCAGAAAGCAAACCCCAAGTCTACAGTTGCTCCAAAAGTCCACCACTTCAATTTTGGGATGATATGTTGTCTATTCAGGTATTCCAGAGATACAGGGTACATGAAGTTGACTGTGAGATTTAATCCACTGCTCCTGAGGCTGCTGGGAGAGATTTCTCTTTCTCTTCTTTGTTCGCACAGCTCCTGGGGTTCCACCTCTGCGTGTAGGTCGCCTGAGGACGTCTGTTCTGTGTCCAGACAGGATGGAGTTAAAGGAGCCGCTGATTGAGGGGCTGTGTCTCACTCAGGCCAGGGTGGGGGAGGGGTACAGAATGCGGGGTGAGCCTGCGGAGGCAGAGGTCAGCATAACATTGCAACAGCCTGAGGCGCGCCACGTGTTTTCCCGGGGAAGTTGTCCCTGGATCACGGGACCCTGGCAGTGGCGGGCTTTACAGGCTCCCGGGAGGGAGGTGTGGATAGTGACCTGTGCTTGCACACAGGCTTCTTGGTGGCGGCAGCAGCAGCTTTAGAATTTCATGCCCGTCTCTGGTGTCCGTGCTGATAGCCGTGGCTCATGCCCGTCTCTGGAGCTCATTTAGGCAGTGCTCTGGATCCCCTCTCCTCGCGCACCCCAAAACAATGGTCTCTTGCCTCTTAGCCAGGTCCAGACTTTTTCCCGGACTCCTTCCCGGCCAGCTGTGGCGCACTAGCCCCCTTCAGGCTGTGTTCACACAGCCAACCCCAGTCTTCTCCCTGGGATCTGACCTCTGAAGCCGTAGCCTCAGCTCCCAGCCCCCGCCCGCCCCAGTGGGTGAGCAGACAAGCCTCTCAGGCTGGTGAGTGCTGGTCAGCACCGATCCTCTGTGTAGGAATCTCTCCGCTTTGCCCTCTGCACCCCTGTTGCTGCACTCTCCTCCGTGGCTCTAAAGCTTCCCCCCTGCCCACCCCCCGTCTCCATCAGTGAAGGGGCTTCCTTGGAAACTTTTCCTCCTTTACAGCTCCCTCCCAGAGGTGCAGGTCCTGTCCCTATTCTTTTGTCTCTGTTTTTCCTTTTTTCTTTTGCCCTACCCAGGTATGTGGGGAGTTTCTTGCCTTTTGGGAAGTCTGAGGTCTTCTGCCAGCGTTCAGTAGGTGTTCTGTAGGAGTTGTTCCACATGTAGATGTATTTTTGATGTATTTGTGGGGAGGAAGGTGATCTCCACGCCTTACTCCTCCGCCATGTTGAAGGCACCCCTATATCTTTTTTTTAAACCAACAAAACTCCATGCATTTAAATATCCTAACAGAACCTGAAAATGCAGTCACTTAAATATCTGAGAAATATTTTATGAGAGAAATTCTTGTCAGTATAAGAACTCTGTGTTTGATTCTTTTTTTTGTAATGTACTTCTACTGATAATTTAAAAAATGAAGCTACCTGTTGAATCTGCCAGGGTGATGGCTTTTATCTTAAAATCAGACCTTTAGTATGTGTTATGTGAGTGGGGAGAGCTAAGGCTTTGTTTATTTCCATGCTTGTAGGAGTCATTCACTGCTCGGTCACATTATTTCAAGCAATGAAATGATATTTAGACATTTATAGCCAATTGTTCTGTGAAAAGTTAGTAGAGATCCCAACTCAAGCAAGAGGGCAAAGAATGACTTAAAATTTTTTTATTTTAATCAATGATATGGGTCCAAGTGATGATTAGTAGTCATAATACTTGATTTATATCAAATTACACTTTTCAGTTTTGGAAGTGCTTTTACATTCATTCACAGCAATCCTCTCAGGTAGATATTGTAATGCCCATTTTAGAGATTAACAAGAGGCTTTGAGGTTTTAAGTGCTTTGTGCAAAAATCACACAGATGGTAATTTTCTGATTAAGTGATAGAGTGCCATTTCCACTAAACTGCATGGCGAAAAGTCACTTAAAGACATGAGAGAAATCTTAGAGTTCCTAAAAAGATTAGAAACATATCCAGGGGGAAAATGGATTAATTGTAATAAAACTAGATAAATGTATGATAAACGTAGATATGTTCATGAACATATGTGATATAGCCAAGCTGTAAGCAACGTAAAGACAAGATATAGATATATCTTAAGAAAAAATATATATAGTTTAGGAAAATTTTCTGTAAAGTGAATTACTGTTAAATGAAGGTTATCTTCTCACTCGTTTCATTTTAAAATAAAAGGCACATTGCATAGAAAAGTATCTTTGTGTATGGTGAAGTAACAATTAAAATGCAAAAAGTACTTTTAACAATACCCAAAGAGAAAAATAAACATTTCTGATAAATTATAGGTATCAAAAGACTTCAAAACCCAAAATACTACACTGAGTTAAAACATTTTCCAGAAACACTGGAGCTAGAATCATGTCTCACTCACCTTGTAGAACAATTTAATGCTAATTTAGATGGTTCTAGAAGACTTCCTTAGTTTGAAAGATCATCTGGATCTTTTTACTAAAGCTGGGAATTACCTTAACAGGAAGTGCAACTTTTTATTTCATATTAGAGCTAAAATTTATAATGCAAGTACCTGAATACAGAAGCAGTGCTTCGTTTTATCTTCACACTGAAGTACATGGTGAAACAGGAAGAAACATGGGCATGGAACAGGAACACCAGGTTTCCCATGAGGTGAAAGAGTGGTTCCGAGAGTATTGGGTGCTTAAACTCAGAGTCAAGTCTTGGCATATCAAAATCTTAATAAAGATTTGTCAAATTAATAAAATTAGAAATGAAAAAGGAGAAGTTACAACTGACACCACAGAGCTACAAAGGATCATAGGAGACTACTACAAGCAGCTATATGCCAATAAAATGGACGACCTGGAAGAAATGGAAAAATTCTTAGAAAGGTACAAACTTCCAAGACTGAAACAGGAAGAAATAGAAAATGTGAACAGACTGATCACAAGTAATGAAATTGAAACTGTGATTAAAAATCTTCCAACAAAAGTCCAGGACCAGATGGCTTCACAGGTGAATTCTGTCAAACATTTAGAGACGAGCTAACACCTGTCTTTCTCAAACTCTCCCAAAATATTGCAGAGGAAGGAACACTCCCAAGCTCATTCTACAAGGCCACCATCACTCTGATACCCAAACCAGACAAAGATATCCCAGAAAAAGAAAATTACAGGCCAGTATTACTGATGAACATAGATGCAGAAATCCTCAACAAAGTACTGGCAGACAGAATCCACCAACATATTAAAAGGATCATACAGCACGCTCAAGTGGGATTTATCCCAGCGATGCAAGGAGTCTTCAATATATGCAAATCAATCAATGTGATACACCATATTAACAAATTGAAGAATAAAAACCATATGATCATCTTAATAGATGCAGAAAAAGCTTTTGACAAACTTTAACATCCATTTACGATAAAAACTCTCCAGAAAGTGGGCATAGAGGGAAGCTACCTCAACATAATAAAGGCCATATATGACAAATCCACAGCAAACATCATTCTCAATGGTGAAAAACTGAAACCATTTCCTGTAAGACCAGGAACAAGACAAGGATGTCCACTCTTGCCACTATTGTTCAATATAGTTTTGGAAGTCCTAGCCATGACAATCAGAGAAGAAAAAGAAATGAAAGGAATCCAAATTGGGAAAGAAGTAAAACTATCACTGTTTGCAGATGACATGATACTATACATAGAAAATCCTAAAGATGCTACCAAAAAACTACTAGATCTCATCAATGAATCTGGTAAAGTTGCAGGATAAAAAATTAATGCACAGAAATCTCTTGCATTCCTATACACCAACAATGAAAGATCAGAAAGAGAAATTAAGGAAACAATCTCATTTACCATCACAACAAAAAGAATAAAATACCTAGGAATAAACCTACCTAAGGAGGCAAAAGACCTGTACTCAGAACACTGTAAGATACTGATGAAAGAAATCAAAGATGACACAGATAGAGAGACATACCATGTTCTTGGATTGGAAGAATCAATATTGTGAAAATGACTATACTACCCAAAACAATCTACAGATTCAGTGCAATTGCTATCAAATTGCCAGTGTCATTTTTTACAGAATTAGAACAAAAAATTTCACAATTTGTATGGAAACACAAAAGACCCCGAATAGCCAAAGCAATCTTGAGGAAGAAAAACGGAGCTGGAGGAATCAGGCTCCCTGACTTCAGACTATACTACAAAGCTACATTAATCAAGACAATATGGTAGTGGCACCAAAACAGAAATATAGGTCAATGGAACAGGATAGAAAGCCCAGAGATAAACCCACGCACATATGGTCAACTAATCTATGACAAAGGAGGCAAGGATATACAATGGAGAAAAGACAGTCTCTTCAATAAGTGATGCTGGGAAAACCAGACAGCTACATGTAAAAGAATAAAATTAGAACACTCCCTAACACCATACACAAAAATAAACTCAATGAATTAAAGACCTAAATGTAAGGCCAGACACTATATAACTCTTAGAGGAAAATACAGGCAGAACACTCTTTGACATGAATTGCAGCAAGATCTTTTTTGATCCACCTCATAGAGTAATGAAAATTATAACAAAAATAAACAAATAGGATATAATTAAACTTAAAAGCTTTTGCACAGCAAGGGAAACAATAAAGAAAACAAAAAGACAACCCTAAGAATGGGAGAAAATATTTGCAAACGAAGCAATCGACAAGGGATTAATCTCCAAAATATACAAACAGCTCATGCAGGTCAATATCAAAAAAACAAAGAACCCAATCAAAAAATGGGCAGAAGATCTAAATAGACATTTTTATAAAGAAGACATATAGATGACCAAAAAGCACATGAAAAAATGCTCAACATCACTAATTATTAGAGAGATGCAAATCAAAACTGCAATGAGGTATCACCTCACACCAGTCAGAATGGCCATCATCAAAAAATCTACAAACAGGGCCTCCCTGGTGGCGCAGTGGTTGAGAGTCCGCCTGCCGATGCAGGGGATACGGGTTCGTGCCCCGGTCTGGGAGGATCCCATATGCCGCGGAGCGGCTGGGCCCGTGAGCCATGGCCGCTGGGCCTGCGCGTCCGGAGCCTGTGCTCCGCAACGGGAGAGGCCACAACAGTGAGAGGCCCGCATACCGCAAAAAAAAAAAAAAAAAAAAAAAAAATCTACAAACAGTAAATGCTGGAGAGGGTGTGGAGAAAAGGGAACCCTCATATACTGTTGGTGGAAAACCATAATTCAAAATGATACATGCACCCCAGTGTTCATTGCAGCACTCTTTACAGTAGCCAGGACATGGAAGCAACCTAAATGTCCATCAATGGAAGAATGGATGAAGAAGATGTGATACATATATAGAATGGAATATTACTCAACCATAAAAAGAACAAAATAATGCCATTTGCAGCAACATGGATGGACCTAGAGATTGTTATACTGAGTGAAGTAAGTCAGACACAGAAAGATAAATATCATATGATATAGCTTAATTGTGGAATCTAAAAAACAGGGTATAAATGAACTTATTTACAAAACAGAGTTAGAGTCACGGATGTAGAAAACAAACTTATGGTTATTAGGGGATAAGGGCAGGGAGAGGGATAAATTGGGAGATTGGGACTGACATATACACACTACTATATATAATATAGATAACTAATAAGTGTTAGCACAGGGAACTCTACTCAATACTCTGTAATGCTTATATGGGAAAAGAATAAAAAAAAAAAGAATGGATATATGTACATGTATAACTGATTCACTTTGCTGTACACCTGAAACTAATACAACATTTTAAATCAACTATACTCCAATAAAAATTGAAAAAAAATCTTAATCACGAATAAATTCTTCCTAGTGTCAGTAAGCAATATCCCGGGAGGTTCCCTACTTACAAAAGGTTTGTGTTACAAAGGTTTGTTTGGGAATTAAAATGGTGAAACAATCATATAAACAACGTAAAAATGTATAAGCCAGCATTCCCAACCCTATTTCAATCATAAGAGAAGCCTATTTATCTCTGATAGGTAACAGCACAGGCGAATAAAATAATAGTGATTATATTGGTAAGGTGAGTAATAACAGGTAAGATAACCTGTGATCCACAGTGTAATACTTTTTTTTTTTTTTTTTTTTTTGCGGTATGCGGGCCTCTCACTCTTGTGGCCTCTCCCATTGCGGAGCACAGGCTCCGGACGTGCAGGCCCAGCGGCCATGGCTCACGGGCCCAGCTGTTCCGCTGCATGTGGGATCTTCCCAGGCTGGCGCATGAACCCATGTCCCCTGCATCGGCAGGCAGACTCTCACCCACTGCGCCACCAGGGAAGCCCTGTAAAACATTTTTAAAAGAGAAATTGGAAAGCTGCATAAATATTAGCACCATTTTTAAAGGTGATGGTAAACACGCTCTTTAGAGAAGTTACCCAGTGGCCTGAGTAGCAGAAATCAATGAGGCTTTTCATTGGCCTGTCCGTTTCTTACCTAGGAAAACACTTCTTAAAACTCCTGTCCACTCATCCTGAGCTGGTCCTGACTGAGCCCACTCCTGCTGGGCTTATGACTCTCCAGGCCCTGATGCCTCCTGGGGTTGCAGCCAACCAGATACAGGAGTCAGCATTTACCTCCCCACCCCACTCCCAAGTCCCTGAACACCTCATTTACAATATATTTTTCTGTTACTTCGGCCCAATCCATGGAGATGAGTTTCCTTCCACTTAGGATCCAACTTTTAAGTTTGTATTTGTTATCATGGCAAGTGTCTCCATCTCTTTCCAGATACTGTTTCCTAACCCCCTAAGGACTTTATTTTTAATACATAACAGTTCTTCTGTCTGCCTGTTGGGAGTCTTGGTGGTGAGCACTTCTGAAAGTTCTGCTGAGACTGTAGTTCCCCCTTGGATACAGTCTTCCCTTCCCAAATGTGTTTCTGGTATGTCTAAGTGTGGAGTGGGGATGGTCCTCCTCTCACCTGTTCTGTCCAGGCACTAAAATCCTGAGGCAGACCCTCCCTCCCGCTCTTGTCTTCCCTGGCAGGGAGCACAACATCCTGTCTCACACCCAGGCTCTAGTTAGTTTCATTGATAAGGTGAATAAGGACATGCAGTAAGGCAAGTAATAACAGCTAGGATGACCTGTTATACCCTTCACACACACACTCTAATAGTTTAATCATTTGTAAAATGGTGATAAGGTTATTTTGCAATGAAATGAGATAATTCCTGAAAAGTGCTGGGGTTATATGATAAGCACATAATAAATTGCAATAATTATTAGTGTTGTGTTTTCTTTTACTTTTTTTTTTCCTTTTTTTTGAGGTTTATTCTTTTATTTGTTACAGGAGTGGGTTTTGGGAAGTTTTTTTTGACACTTTTATTATTTAATACTGAGTCTGTTGAACATGACTTTTTTAAAATTTATTTTTTATTGAAGTATAGTTGAAGATGTTGTATTTTCTGAGCTCAAAACTAAAAAAATTCCCCAAATGAAAACAATCTTTCTATGATAATTTGCTATAAGTTTAAAGGTTCTTTTGTACCAACCTGATATTTTTCTGGGTTCCCATATTCAAGAACTGGGACTTCTGGATATTCATACTTTATTTTTTTAGAATCAGCAAAGATTAATTCACTAATGATGTGGAGAACCTATAAGAAACCTATAGGTTTGGAACCTATAAGAAAAACCAGAGAATCAAAGCTCATTAAGGGGGCTTCCCTGTTGGTGCAGTGGTTAAGAATCCACCTGCCAATGCAGGGGACATGGGTTCAAGCCCTGTTCTGGGAATATCCCACATGCCGCGAAGCAACTAAGCCCAGGCACCACAACTACTGAGCCTGCACTCTAGACCCCGCGAGCCATGACTACCGAGCCTGTGTGCCACAACTACTGAAGCCCGCACATCTAGAGCCTGTGCTCCGCAACAAAAGAAGCCACTGCAATGAGAAGCCTGCACACCGCAACGAAGAGTATCCCGTGTTCGCTGCAACTACAGAAATACCACGCGCAGCAACGAAGACCCAACGAAGCCAAAAATAAATAAATAATATATATATATATATATAAAAATAGAACATTCAAAACACATTAAGGAGTCTTGATATAACAAAGGCATGTTACTTTAACATACATATCATAAAAATTAAAATCTACAGCAATTCCCTGATATGTACAATTGATTCTTCTGCGTTCAGAATAACCCGGGCTGTGGAAAGAAGCAGAGTTTTATGGAAAATAGCATTTACTTATATTGGTATAAAAATCAAATTATCTTATTTCTCAATTTTCTCCTTTAACAAGAGGCAGTGCTTCTTTTCAAATCTAGACTATTTTCCTTACAGAACAATGTTATACTATAGAAATGATTGTTCATTGTATGTCACATATTTTACCTTAAATTAATGAATATTTTCTACAGGAGCATATAATTTTGATTTTTATAAAAACCCAGCATCAATTAAGAAAAAGAAAATATGAAATGGAGTTGGCTTAAACAGAGATGAAATAGTAGTTTAAAACTATCAAAAGTAGACTGTGTAAAATAGAGTAATTTAGTTTCTTAACATCTTATCCTCCACTGTTGAAGGACCATTGTAAAACTGGTTTGAGAAACTGGAAGATTGGTGTTTGATCCTGAAAAATAAACCACTACATGGAGGGCATAGAAGTCTATAGATGTGGGCATGCTTGTCTTCAGTCAAATATCAAGATTTGGCGGTACGCGGGCCTCTCACGTTGCGGAGCACAGGCTCCGGACGCGCAGGCTCAGCGGCCATGGCTCACGGGCCCAGCCGCTCCGCGGCACGTGGGATCCTCCCGGACCGGGGCACAAACCCGTGTCCCCTGCATCAGCAGGCGGACTCTCAACCACTGCGCCACCAGGGAAGCCCCCAAGATGAAAATCTTGACTACTCTCAGTGCTCCATGGCAACTGGACTTCCCACATCCCTGCTTTTGTTTGCTAACCCCACCATGCAGCTCCTTCTGTACTCCCCACCCATCATGTTCTTTTCACACAGACCTCCTCCCTCAGACACTGGGGTTTCTAAATCTAGCAGTTCTAGTCATGGATTTTACAAGCTCTGTTCTGACCCATCTTGGCCATCCTCCTCTCCAATTTATGGCTTCATGCAGAGATGAACTGCCCTCCTCCCACCTTCTCCTTGCACTTTCCCCACCTACTCACTATGAAAAAGTGCCCTTGTAGAAAAGGATTTGTTAGTTACCACGCTTTGGATAAGATGCTAGCACTATGTCATCGCTTCTGGCTTCAGAGGTTTCCAAGGCTTGGAAAGCCTCTGAGGTGCACATGATGATTGGGTAAGGAGACCCCTGATAGGTGAAAAACAGGTGTGACAGTGCAGTTTCTTTTGATTTTTCCAAAGCTTCATCAATGTAGTCAATAAATTTGGAATTAGCAGTCATGCTGGCTCCCTGCTAAAGAACCTGCTCTTTGATTGTCCAGGGACAGTGGTAGCTTTTAGTGGGGTTTTTCAGGAGGCGGAATAAAGGGCTCCTCCCATTCACATGAGAGAGAAATAACTTAATTCTCATCCACCCCCACCCCCAGCTTTCTGCATACCCACCTCTGACGAAAGGCACACTGCAGGTGCAAAACA
The DNA here is from genome assembly GCF_025265405.1 of Mesoplodon densirostris. Lineage (NCBI taxonomy): Eukaryota > Metazoa > Chordata > Mammalia > Artiodactyla > Ziphiidae > Mesoplodon > Mesoplodon densirostris. Next base: position 29,966,450 of record NC_082674.1, read on the forward strand.
GGCTGAGGATCAGGGAATATTACCCCAAGGGTTGATTATATTACCATTATAGGCAACCCTCCCAAGGAAAGTAAGAGTAGAATCTCTTAATAGACGATAATAGATACTAAATATCTAACACATAGAACACATAGTTATTTAATTGAATCAGGTATAAAATATTCCTATTAGCAAAAAGCAATTTATGGATGAAACCTCTCTCCTTGGTTGATAGCTTTGAACATACATCCTCCATGGTGTGATGCAGGGGTGGAAAATTTTTCCTTTCTTCTAGGTTTTTTGGATCGTCTAATAATGAAATTGATATAAGATAGATCAACAGGAGAAAAAAAACAAAATTACGTACTTAATGGGGGTTCCATTATAATATGCAGACTCAAAAGGCCATCATGTAATTGAAGCTTGTATAACATCCTGAGTTTAGGAATGGGTAGGGGTTTGGGGATACAAAGGGGAGGAAAGCCACTCACACAAGGTAGAGGAGATGTTTGGAGAACTAGGGTTGCCCTGTTTTGCAGATAAGTTTTTTAGGTAAAAATATATCCCTGGTAATATGTCTCTTCCTGTACAGCCCTTCTTTCCAATGTAAACTTAGGTAATTGAGGGGGCAAGTAAAGAGCTTTTCCTGAATCTGCTGGATTTTTTAATTGCCTTTGGCTCAAAATAATCCTCATGCCAAAGTGGCATGTTTTGGGGTGGCAAAACCTGGTCTCCTTCAGTAGTGACAAGGAAGTGATGGAATTGCTTGGTAATTTAGTGGGGTGGAAAAGAGGCAGTCCTAGGCACCAGTCTCCGATCTGTCATTTCCTGCCTCAATAGACTTAGAAGTCTGCAGACCCGAGTGTGAATCTCGGCTCTACCACTTACTAGTTGTGTTTTTTTTTGTTAGTTTGTTTTATTGAAGTAGAGTTGATGTACAATGTTGTGTTAGTTTCAGGTATACAGCAAAGTGATTCAGGTTTTTTTCAGATTCTTTTCCATTATAGGTTATTACAAGATACTGAATATAGTTCCCTGTACTATACAGGGTCCTTGTCATTTATCTATTTGGCATATAGTACTGTTTATCGATTTTATATATAGTAGAGTGTATCTGTTAATCCCAAACTCCTAATTTATCCGTCTCTCCCCCCTTTTACCTTTGGTAACCGCAAATTTGTTTTTTTATGTCTGTGAATCTCTTTCTGTTTTGTAAATAAGTTCATTTGTATCATTTTTTTAGATTCCACATATAAGTGATATCATATGATATTTGTCTGTCTCTCTTACTTAGTATGGTAATCTTTAGGTCCATCCATGTTGCTGCAAATGGCAATATCTCATTCTCTTTTATGTCTGAGTAGTATTCCATTGTATATATACCACATCTTCTTTATCCATTCACCTACTGATAGACACTTAGTTTGCTTCCATGTCTTGGCATTGTAAATAGTGCTGCTATGAACATTGAGGTGCGTGCATCTTTTCAAATTAGAGTTTTCATCTTTTCCAGATATGATGTGATGCTTGCAAGACAGACTAGCTAATTCAGAGGAAAACGGCACTTCAGGGGATGGTAGATACAGGAAGTGGTGAGTCACCCTCCCTACATATAACAAACCTCCTGAACTGTGTGTGAAAGAATACAATTATCTATCTTGATGCAGCCACTGGATTTTTTGCAGTCTCCTTGTAACAGCAATTTAGCCTGTATCCTATCTAGTACACTTTCAGGGTCAAAATGTACTCTCTTTGGCTTCTTCTTAAAGTCGAGTTTCCATAAACATCTACTGAGCTTTTTTTCTTCTTTCTCCCATTCTCTTCTCCTCATCATTCTTCTTACTTTTCCTCTATTTTTTTTCACTAACGCTATGAACATAGTTTTTTGAAAACTGTATTTACCTTTCTCTGAAGTAACGCTAACACTGACAAACCCCTAGTTGTGCGTAGTTACCTAGCTGCCACAGTCATTCATATATCATTTAAAATAATACCCAGCATTATTGATCACTTGTATGTAGCAGACATCCTGCCAAGCCTGTAACATTACATGGATGACTTAATGTAGCTTCACAATAGCCCTGTGAAATCGGTGTTACTATTGTTACCATTTTCCAAAGGGGTTAATTGGAGTTTTACCGAGGCAGAGTCAGCCATTTGAGGAGCTGGGGTTGGAATGCAGGCAGTGCAGCCGAGTCACCTGGCAAAAGATAATTACAGCAAGATCCCTCTTAGAGCCCCCAGTGTAGTTGTCAGTATTACTGCATTCTTCGTGCTTCTTTACCTGCTGTGAGAAAGAAGGCCATGAGACTTTTCACTGAAAAAGAAAACACCTTACCTTCTGAGGAGACAGATTTTTATGACAAGTCATAAAATTCCCTGGATTCTAAAACATTTTAATTAATAACAGCATTTTGGGACAAACACTATATTAAATGTATCCATCGATTGTGAGATGCATTCCAATTTCAGAAATGTAAACATACGGAAGCACGTGCATCATAGAACTGAGGAAATTTTACCTGTCAACATAAAGTGTCTTAGTGAGGCAGGTGGTGGATGTGGGAGAGGAAATTTTAATCTCCATTTTACCGAAGGGAAAGAACTGATCCAAGGGGATTCCTAGTTAAGAATGGGTATCTAGGGCCTCCCTGGTGGCGCAAGTGGTTGAGAGTCCGCCTGCCGATGCAGGGGATACGGGTTCGTGCCCCGGTCTGGGAGGATCCCATATGCCGCGGAGCGGCTGGGCCCGTGAGCCATGGCCGCTGAGCCTGCGCGTCCGGAGCCTGCGCGTCCGGAGCCTGTGCTCCGCAATGGGGGAGGCCACAACAGTGAGAGGCCCGCATACCGCAAAAAAAAAAAAAAAAAAAAAAGAATGGGTATCTAGGTTTCATTATATTTGTGATTATTTTTTTAAGGTTTGTAAAATTAAAATATTTGAGTGTCTTGCTGTTTTTCTACTTCCATACAGCACTCTCCCTTGAAGGTCTTATTACATTACATTGTAATAGGATGTTATTCAGTGTAGGTGGGAAGGTTGTGTATTTCAGAATCTCCCTCCCCAAAAAAGAAAAGGTGTAAGACTGGACCCCCTGCCAAGCTGCTTAGTGGGATTGTCCCTTATATTGTAAAGAGTCTGTTTCCCTGGGGAAGGTAGAATTTAAGACATTAATTCAAACAGTGACATTAAAGAGAAACATGGCTGGATCCTGTTCTGACACTAATGCCTGTAATTATAGGAGGATTGGGGGCTGTCTGGAATTGGTAATGTGAGCTCTGATTCTTGTTAGTCTCCCTAGGTTCACAGCAACCTGTCAACCTTACAATTCTGAGTACTTGACTCTTAATTGTCTGGCATGCATGATTGCAAAATAACCCAGGTTGGATCATGCATTTGCACTGGTGAGCCTTTGACTGCAGGTGGGCCTGATGTTCTGCAAAATCCCAGCTTCCCGTTTGGCTCCTGGATCCACCCAGGCCTGAGGTAAGTGGTGGTGGACCTCTCAGATGGTGCTGCCCTGGCTTGGCTCTTGCCTCTGGCGGCAGCAGCCTAGGAAGCTTATTATATTATATTTTATTTATTTATTTTATTTTTGGCTGCGTTGGGTCTTCGTTGCGGTGCGCGGGCTTCTCATTGCGGTGGCTTCTCATTGCGGTGGCTTCTCTTATGGAGCACGGGCTCTAGAGTGCAGGCTCAGTAGATGTGGCACCCGGGCCCAGTTGCTCCGCGGCATGTGGGATCTTCCTGGACCAGGGCTCAAACCCGTGTCCCCTCCATTGGCAGGTGGATTCTTAACCACTGCACCACCAGGGAAGTTCCATGGGAGGCTTCTTTAAAGCTCCTTTACACAGAGGGAGAAGGAGAGGGAGAGAGAGGTGTGTGTGTGGAGAGAGAGCACAAGCACAGGTGAGTTTTAAAAAGTCTAAGGTGATTGAAATCAAGGCTGATTAGTAAAGCAGGGATTATGTAGCAGAGGGCTCCTGCGTGCCGATTGGCCCAAGGCTGGTTTTTAGGGGCAGGTAAACTGGCCCTTCCTGTGCCATCTTCCTCTCTATGTAGTGGGGTGCCCCTTGAGATTAAGTTGTGTTTTGGGGTTTTTTTTCCTCTTCTTTAGCAAGAGAAGTGCTACTTCTCAGTGCAGTTCAGGATTGAAATTTAGCTTGGAATCCAGTATGTAGGGAAAGGGGTATAACCTCTGTATGTGGGGACTTTACTAAAAACTGGTTCCCCTCATCAGAAGTTGACCATGAGGAAGTCAGGAATGGAGTCCATGAAAAGTGGATGCTGGAAACATTCAGGATCCAGAACGGTTTATCTGGTAACACTTTGGTCTCCTAGACTGAGGGTGATGGAGAACCACACCACTCCAGAGGCCGGCAGCCGGCAGAGCCGGGGTCCTGCTCCCACCGCCCCTGCTTCGGGGACAGTGCCCCAGAGGCCACAGCTTTCCACTGCTCTGTGTCCTGGACCATCTGAAGGGAAGGCTAGGCCAACCCCAAGTTCCTGGGCCCCTCTTGTCCAGTAGGTGCCCTGTAGCAACCAGCAGCAATGGGTTATCTAGAGTAAAATTTCCTAGGTACTTGGTTTTTATTTTTTTGTTTGTTTGTTTTTAATTGAAGTATTTATTTACAATGTTGTGTTAGTTTCAGGTGTGCAGCAAAGTGATTCAGTTATATGTACACATATATCTATTTTTTTTCAGATTCTTTTCCCTTATAGGTTATTACAAAATATTGAGTCTAGTTCCCTGTGCTATACAGTAGGTCCTTGTTGGTTATCTATTTTATATATAGTAGTGTGTATATGTTAATTCCAAACTCCTAATTTATTCTTGTTAACGTGGAGATCCCTGCTGCCCTTGCATTTGCGACCATTACAGCAGACTGGAACTTTAGCCAGCTTCTGTGCCTCAGGCATGATGCAGCAAGGAGGGCTTTTTCCTGCCCACTTGCATCCCTCTGCTAGAGTTAGCAAATCAGGACCACAGTGGGAATGTGGACCCTTTGGGATGGGTGCTGGAGACTTGGAGGAGGATGGCCGGGACTTCTGAATGGGAGAGCTTGAGTATTTGTATTCTGGGGTTAGGGCTGGGGCAGGTTAGTTACCTTCTCACCCGGATTATGTAGAGGCACAGCCCTTATACCTGCTACTTGTGAGTCCCTGCACTTGACGCTTGTGAGAATCAGTGCCACTTTGGGAACCTGCCACCAGAGTCTTTCCCACCTCCCCCAACATCCTCTGCCTTCTACTCCAATTCAGTGATCGAATCAGCTTGGTAAGAGTCTCCACTAGAGTCTAATCTAGTTGTCAATTAACAACCTCCATTAATTAGTTTATATACATTCCCCAGTGGAAGTGATTGAGTTTCTGTGCAATTATTTTAGTCTTTGTTATCAAGCTTTTTGATTTTCTTTCATTTTTCTGTCTGAACCATTCCAGTTACCTTCCTAATTTGTTTTGTCATCCTGGTTCCTTTAACACTGAGGCTCTAATATTTCAAACCAACATAGCCTGGCAGCTCAAGGCATTGAGTAGTGCCTTAAGTGATATATACCAATATCTGTGTATCTCTATGTTAAACAAGTTGCTGGAAGTCATAGAGGTTGCTCTTAAAATGAGAAATATTTATTGTGGATGAGTCTTTGAATGGGAATGAATCTCTAAAGATTGTGCATGTCCTGGTTGGAGGGGAAAGCGAACCTCAACAGAGCAGGTAATGCCTGCGGGGTGGAGGTCTGAAAAGTTTTGAGAAAAATAGGTTACGACAGCAAAAACAATAACAGACAAAATAAAAAGCATCTTAGTACTAAAAGAGATCTTAGGAAAGCTTGAGAGAAAGTCAGACACAAAATGCTAATAAAATGGAGGTTCAAGCGAGAGACAGTTTCTATAGAGCAGATAGAAGAGATCAAAAGATTGTACAAAGCCCAGACGTTAAGAGGATACCAGTAGCGGGAGGGATGGTTTGGGGCTCTGGATCTGCGTAGCCCTGGGTGACTTTGACTAATAATGACATGCTTTAAGCTAATATAACTTACGCACCCATATTTCTCACATGTATCTATCACATTTATGGTTGTTCAGTTGTGCCAATGAACCATATCAGGTGACTGTGGGGCTGACCACACACTGGGTCTCTTCTTGGTGGGTGTCAGACCAAAAGACACAATCAAGCCAAAGATCGGGAGAAGGAAGGACTTATTACTTGCAGTGAGGAGAACACCGGGGACCTTTCCCAAAGCAGTGTCTCCCTGAACAGCAAGACTGGGAAGTTTTAAGCTAAGGGAGTACATGCATATTCATGAAGGGGTTTGGGTGGTATATGCATATTCATGAAGGGGCTTGAACAGAGAATTCAGCATAGAATTGGGGCACAGGTTGAGAGAATCCAAACTTTAGCTGATTGAAGTCACAAGCGTCAGAAAAGGTCAACTCATCTTCTTTAGGTTCCAGTTGATCTGGTGGTTGAGTGGGTTTTGAATTCTGCAAAACAGCTCAAGAAGGTGCTTCAGGCTAACCTTTACCATTGAAACAGAACTGGGAGTCTTTACAACCTGATTTATTATCTTGCTATTGTTCCTTCTCTTGCCCCATAAGAGTTCTTTTGTTCCCTTAAGATTATTAATTACTGAGACCTATTCAAGGGCAAGCATTGTGTCCAGGCTTGGATCACAAAATGGCTTAGGCCAAAAATGGCTTCTCTTATGTCAAGAAAGCCATGCCTGCTTCTCTTTCTCCAGGGATCCCATACCCTATCTGCTCACAGGGGTTGGGTAAGAAAATTGAGGCAATCACAGAAAGCTCCTCAGGGGCATTTCTTTTACCTGGCATTAACAAAGCTCCAACTATCCACCTTCATGGATCCCTCAAATCAGAACAAGACCCTAATCACTGTGTACTCTTCATTAGTTATTTGTGGATATATTTTACCCCCAATTAGACTATAACTTCAGTGAAGGTAGATCTGTGTCTAACTGTTTCAGGTATTTCAGGCTTTGTCATGCACATGTGTACAGTCAGCATTCAAGATGGCTGCTCTCTTGCTCTCTACATCCCCTGCTTGACCAGTCCCTGCTTCACTCACATGACTATCCAATCCTCTTAGTTATAGAGCTTAATTAGTAACTGCCTACTTGCTTGTGCCCGGCCCCAGCTGCTGGTTTCCCTGATGGGCCAACCTGATGTCAGTTCCACCTGTAAGTGGTAGCCTCCTTCACCCCCTCCCTTCCAAAGTAGCGAAGATTGCTGCCATGTTCTGTCCACTCTCTGCCACACACGGTGGGGTGTTGTTCCAGGACCTTGCTTCAGATGTGTAGGATCTGCTGTCCGTAATCTATTGATGTCTCCGTTGCTGTCTCCAGACTGTTTCTTCGGTTTCCAGGCTGGCAACTACAAAGCTTGCAGGCCTGTGGGGTGTAGCCCAACCACATGGAACCTTCATAGACCTTTATATTCCTTTTCTCCTCCTCCTCCCCTTTCCCCTTTTCATTCCCCGCTTTTCCTCCTCTTATTTAGTAGGCAGTACAGGCAGTGACTCTCAAATTTTGATTTACGAACGAATTGTTTAGGGATCTGGCTAAAATGTAGACTGACTCAGTACGTCTGCAGTTCTAACAAGCTCCCAAGTGATGCCAATGTTGCTGATGCCACTTTGGGTTGAAGGGTGTAGAAAAATGATTGAGTACAGGCTTTCCAGTCAGTGCCCTGGGTTCAAATCCAAGTTCTGGCTCTCACTAGCTGTTTAATTGTGGGCAGGGTTAAACTCTCACCTCCTCTGTAAAATGAGATACTCATAGCACCTATCATGACACAAAGTTGTTGGGAGGATTAAATAAAACAATGTAAGCAGCCTGCAGTCAGGGTAGGCTTTTAGTAAGAGAACAGTAACGGGTGATTACGGTGTGGGGCGGGGCGGGCCCAACCCGGGAGGGGCGGGGCTCTGCCAGCCCTGGAGCATGCGCAGCCCGGCGAGTACGCGCCTCAGGTAAGGCACGCGTGCGGGTCTCTCTCGCTCAGTTGCCTCCCTTGGCAGGTCTTCAGAGCGGGGAGCAGAGCAGGCTTTTGGGGGGACCTCGGCAGAGTTCTGGGGCTATACGAAGAACACTCGGTGTCACTGTATCCGTCCGCCGGAGGGGCGCCGGCCCGGCCCGAATGTTTCCGGGTCGCTCAATGACCTTGGCGCGGCACCCGGGCAGTGCTGCTTGCGTTGCGCGTGTGTCGGTGCCTGGCTGGGAGCCCGGGTGGCGGGGAGAAGCCGGGTGTGTGGGGGTACCGGGGGAGCTGGGGAGCTGGCTGGAGCCGGGGCACCGGAGATGCGGAGGCCGCGCGGGGCTTAGGAGCGCGGGTAGTCGGCCCGAGGCCACTCTCGGAGGCGTCGGTGGTTGCTTGGCGCTTGACCGTGGGAACCTGGAAAAAGTGCCCTTGTTAATTGAACCCGGGTCGTAGCAGGGAGACCTTGTCCCACATCTGGAGTGTGAGGAAAGACCTTGCTGTTTGAAAGCCTGGAGAGGCTGAGCCGCGTCGATCTCCAGCTTTGGTGCATAGACGAGGGGTTTTCGGACGCAACATTGCACATTTGTCTTAAGCTTGTGCACCCTAAGTCAGCTTCTCAGCCCAGTGTGATGTAACCTCATGACACACAGCCCTGCTTTTCTTCGAGCCCATCAGAGGACTGCTTTATTTTAAACTTCACCTGAGTTCCATCTTTCTCCAAAATCTTGTCTAGTCTTACTCCGCCTCTGCCCGTTAGTAACCTAACTGTCGTGGATGGCTATGCGTTTGGTGGTCTTTATCAAATGGGTTTTATCAGTCATTATAACCTTTTCTGAAGTTGAGGGACTTGGAATGTAAAATGTATGTATATCCGTTTTTAAGAAAGGTAAATGCTTTACTATACAGTTATTTGGACTTTGTTTTTTGAACCCTTAGCCTCTCTCCCTGCCAACAAAACAAAACAAAATTCTACTTGGAGTCCTTGCACTGTGGATCTGGCTGCAGGCAGGCTTTGTTTTGTTTTGTGTTTCACCCTTTGAACACTAAAGATAACCCCAGGAGAGCTCCCTGTACTGATCATGGCTTATTTCCTGTCAGTTGTGTACAGCATAGTAGTAGACAAAGCAAAACAAGTCTCCCACTCCCTCACTGCCTCTTGGTTATGTGTAAGTTCTTTTTTAACTCCGTCCACTTCACTTCTCTTAGGTAAGAATAATAAAGTTTGAATCTTTTAGTCCCCAGGGTGATCACATTATCAAAATGAGAGAAGGGAATCTGGGGGCTGGGTCGGGGGGAGGGACACCTGGTTACAATATTAGTAGGATAGTCCTACCAAAGTAAGGTATTTAATTACGCCCATCCTCAGACATTGCAAAAAGGAGTTAAAATTGAATGGAATGAGTGGGAGAGCTGGGGCTGTAGAGTATTAGAGAGGAGGTGCCACCTCACACGGAGAACGGAAGAGTGTTACAGAGCATACACAGGACAGTGTTGAAATCCTGAGTTTAAAAACCACTGGTTCGGGCTTCCCTGGTGGCGCAGTGGTTGGGAGTCTGCCTGCCAATGCAGGGGACACGGGTTCGAGCCCTGGTCTGGGAGGATCCCACATGCCGCGGAGCAACTGGGCCCGTGAGCCACAATTACTGAGCCTGCGCGTCTGGAGCCTGTGCTCCTCAACAAGAGGGGCCAGAATAGTGAGAGGCCCGCGCACCGCAATGAAGAGTGGCCCCCGCTTGCCACAACTAGAGAAGGCCCTTGCACAGAAACGAGGACCCAACACAGCCATAAATAAATTAATTAAATAAATTAAAAAAAAAAAAAAGGTACAGAGATATCTTACATTCTCTTTAAAAAAAAAAAAAAAAAAAAACCACTGGTTCTCCTATCCTTCCTGACTTTGAGGCACAGTAAAAACTTGGGTTTAGCTGCTTCCCTGGTGGTCTAGTGGTTGAGACTCCGCACTTCCACTACAGGGGGCACGGGTTCAATCCCTGGTTGGGGAACTAAGATCCCCATATACCACTGGGCACAGCCAAAAGAAAAAAAAAAAAAAAAAACTTGGGTTTACATTTCATATATTCAGTAAGTCATATATGCTATTTTCTTCACTTGTTATATAGCACTTTCCTTGTTGGCTTTTGCTTTAGTGAAAGAGAATAAAGACTTAAGCCCTTCCTTCTGACTGGCTTTTATTTTAATTATAGGAAGAGAATCAAGATTTGAAGTCTAGTTTTGCCACTTACTGGGTGATGGTGGTCAGTGTTCCCCTCATGTGGTCCAGAGGCCTCTCGTATAAAAGTCACTTGGAGTTGCCTGCAAAAGGGCAGATTACTGGGCACCAACCCTAGAGTTGCTGAATCAGAACCTGGGGATTGGGGAATTGCTCTCTGAGGCCCAAGAATGTGCATTTCTAACAAGCCCTTTGGGTGACGTAATTAGTTTGAAAAAACTTAGAATAGCAGCTCCTCAGGAACAAGAACCAGTTTATTGCTCAACTTTATATAAAATGCCCAGAACTGTGGCACATAGTTCAGTATGTTGTATAAATAAATGAAAACTTCTAGCTATAAAACATGTACAACGACTTGCAGAATAACCTTACTTTTGTAGGGTACTTCATAAAGAACTTCACATATTGTGCCCATTAGATCATATCTTACTTAATTCCTAGTTCAGCTAAAAAAAGTTTTACCCTAACTCCCACCATTCTATATTCTTAGGCAATTTAAAAATCTCAGTTCCATAAACTGTTAGTTCCTTTCACAATGCCTTCCACTTTGTCTCCGCGCTGTGCTTTCTCCAGTCATGTCTTTGGTTCACTTGTGCCCCTTAGGCATGGAGGCTGAAAACTAGGAAAGTGAGACATGTCTAATACAACTAAGGATATGGTAACTTTAGGTTTTTTTTTTAAATTAATTAATTTATTTATGGCTGTGTTGGGTCCTCGTTTCTGTGCGAGGGCTTTCTCTAGTTGCGGCAAGTGGGGGCCGCTCACTATCGCGGCCTCTCCCGTTGCGGAGCACAGGCTCTAGACGCGCAGGCTCAGTAATTGTGGCTCACGGGGCCAGCCGCTCCGCGGCACGCGGGATCCTCCCAGACCAGGGCTCGAACCCATGTCCCCTGCATCAGCAGGCAGACTCCCAACCACTGCACCACCAGGGAAGCCCAACTTTAGGGTTTTATTCCTATATAATCATTCAAAGTATGGGAATGAATTGCAGTTATTTTTATAGAAGTGGTACTAAGTTTATATATGCTTATTCAGGTTTACATTTATTTGTTATTGTTAACTTAGGATGGCCCGTACTATGGATCCACTGGCAAAGAAGATCTTTAAAGGAGTTTTAGTAGCTGAACTTGTGGGCGTTTTTGGAGCATATTTTTTGTTTAAAAAGATGAACACAAGCCAAGGTAATCATAATTCAGAAATTAGTAGGGGGATGTACAGTTTGCTAATGCATTTTAGGTTCAATGGCTTCTTTAGAGAAACTGCCTTTTCAGATTCAGTGTATTGATATTAGCCATTTTATGGGCACAAGGGGAAGAAGCTAGGTGTTAATTATTATAGAATAAATGACTCTTCTCCCTAAAAAAAAAAAAATGTTTGTAGACTAGGGAAAATGTTTCATACTTCCATGGATTTTACTAATGGGGGGCATAGAGCAGTGTCCTGGTCTGGCTTAGTTTGGGAGCACAGATGGAAAAAATCCAGCCTGCCCATTACACCTCATTGTTTGGTAAGACTGAAAAAGCAAGAGGTAGCATAGCTGAATTGTCAAGTAACCAGTTTCTCAAGCTAGGAGAGTGTTTCCTCTGCATCAATACTAGCCACTAAAAGCCTTTCCCATGCCACTGGCCATCACCAAAAGTGCTTTGTCATTTTGTGGGGGAAATTTTATATTAGCGCCCTCAACTTTTAAAATCAGGAGGTGCTACTTTCTCTTTCCCTAAAGCAGGGAATAGTAGTCCTGGGGTGGTGGCCATCTTTGAAACTTGTCATTTGCCTTCTTAAAGGATGGAAGAGTATAAAAGAAAACATCCAAATGGTATTTAAAAGCAAAGTAAAGTTTAAGATCACTTCAAAAATTGGGTGAAGTCTTATGTATAATTCTCTAACAAGGTAAAATGGCATCCATAAAAACAATTTATAAAATTACACAAGGGAATTTCACATTAACACTGAAAATTTGCTTTTAAATACCGTTTCAAAATAAATTACATCATATATATAGGCCAAGTTTTAAAAACTCCAAAATAACTAGGGAAGGCTACATATAAGGTTTAAGTGCAATTTACACCCTATTTAAAAAGATAGTTCCTGGATTACCAAGGACTTTAACACAAATTTCAAATTTATAGGATTCCTATCTTATAGACCCTAAAGCTAGCACTAAAGTATGGCTCCATGTGTTAAAACAATGAATTTCTAATCATGCCTAATTTTAAGACTTTTCTTTAGATTTCAGGCAAACAATGAGCAAGAAATTCCCATTCATCTTGGAAGGTATGTTTTTCCTTAAGTGAAATTAAGAGTACAAAACTTCTTCAGGTAACCTTTATAAATTGTTTCTTTATGACCAATTAAGGGCTAAATGACTTTTTAATTTTGTGATGCCAGTTTCTGAAAATACTGTTCATTTCTATTTTCACTCCTGAGAACACAGTGGAGAAAATTCTCATCCCAGTTAGCCAATGGGTTAATCCAGCTAATGGGCCGGATTCTTAATTCTTCCAGTGGGTTAAGAATGTAGACTTTGGGGCTTCCCTGGTGGCGCAGTGGTTGAGAGTCCGCCTGCCGATGCAGGGGACACGGGTTCGTGCCCCGGTTCAGGAAGATCCCACATGCCGCGGAGCGGCTAGGCCCGTGAGTCATGGCTGCTGAGCCTGCGCGTCCGGAGCCTGTGCTCCGCAATGGGAGAGGCCACAACAGTGAGAGGCCTGTGTACCGCAAAAAAAAAAAAAGAATGTAGACTTTGGAATGAGACATATCTGAGTGTGATGGAATCAAATCCACAGCTTAAAACTTAAAACCAATCTCTGTTTTGCGGAACTTCTTGGAGCTTTTTCTTTCTCCGTCAAGTAGAGATAATAATGCCCATCTCGATCAGCTCGGTGCTTTGTGAACGCCTGGAGGGGTGGGATGGGGAGGGTGGGAGGGAGGGAGACTACAGAGGGAGGAGATATGGGAACATGTGTATATGTATGGCTGATTCGCTTTGTTATGAAGCAGAGACTAGCACACCATTGTGTGGCAATTATACTCCAATAAATATGTTAAAAAAAAATAATGCCCATCTCATGAATTGTTGTTAAGGATTAAACAAGATCACATTATGTAATTACTTCACACAGTATCTGGTATAAAGTAATGCTTAGTAAATAGTGTTCATTACAATGATTAGCAGAGATGCTAGAGCTTATATACAACACATGTATCCTATTGTCTTTTTCATTTTACCATGTAGAAATAAGGGGAAAAAAGCTTGACTTTTTTCAATATAGTTTAATTTTAACACTTTTACATGATTTCATAAATGACAGCTATTTCTATTTATAGTTTATTACAAATCCATTGAACACTCTGGAATGTATGGCATCAGAGAGCAAGATCAAGAAAAATGGCTGAACAGCAAAAATTAGGAGTAAGTAGAACTTTAACTTGTAATTTACTTAGAAAACACTCATTTTCTTTGCTTTTTAATTTTTTGAGTGGTTTTTGGCCTCTTTCTAAAATTTTTCTTCCTCTTGATGATGCTTTTCACATCTCTGTTGTGTAACCATTCATCGCGTTCAGCCTCCCACCTAAGCTGTTTGAGACCTTTGAGGAGGGAGAAAAAAGATAAGCACATTGTAGACCCTTGGAGGCCCCACCGAACATCCTAACAGGAACTTCCAGTCTGCCATGACCTACAGTCATTTCCCATCCACTACGCAAACCCCTCCTTGGTTGTTGCTTTCCTTCCATATTTATCATCAAAGATTTACTGTTTACAGCAAAGGAACAAATGCTCTAAAGATTTTATTTCCCCTGAACACTTACTGGTGAAAGAAGAGCAGCCAGTAACTATCAATATCAGAAATAATTAAAATGCCTATAAAGTATTTATAAAGTTACTTAGCAAATTCATACTATATAAAAATAGCCTGCCTCCATAAAAAAAAAAAAAGTAACTTTTGTAGGCTGTATTTTTTTTTCTGTAGTATAAATACTTTTTAATCCCATGTGCTCTGCAGACAGAGGTGAAAAAGCCATTCTTTTCAGGTTGTAAGGAACCATATTTATCCCTTCTTACTATAAAAAGGTCCTCCAGGGCTTCCCTGGTGGCGCAGTGGTTGAGAGTCCGCCTGCCAATGCAGGGGACATGGGTTCGTGCCCCAGTCTGGGAAGATCCCACATGCCGCGGAGCGGCTGGGCCCGTGAACCATGGCTGCTGAGCCTGTGCGTCCGGAGCCTGTGCTCCACAACAGTGAGAGGCCCACGTACCGCAAAAAAAAAAAAAAAAAAAAAAAAAAAGGTCCTCCAAAAATATTCAGATTTTCAGAAATTCTAAGTTAAAGCCTAAGTTAGTTAACCTAATTCGAAGTTAAATAAAAATTCAAGTTACTTACTTGCATTATCTTTGTTAGCCATGGCATTCATGCCAATGTTATCAAACTTGGATCCCATATTTTCATCCAACAGGTGGCCAAACTTTAAAAGAAAAAAAGAGGGGGGGATGCATGTATTAGGAAACTTAAAAAACAATGTATCAATAGAATAGCCAACTGCTTAAAGCAGTACATTAGCATTACCTCTTCAGCAGTTACAAATAGGTTGGAGTCACTGAAATTTCTTTTCTTTTTCTTTCTTGGTCCTTAAAAAAAAGTATAAGTCTAGATTATTAAATTGTAAATCCAATGATTTTGGATAAATATAATCTTCAACATAGTTTTGTTAAAAATATATATATATTTGGGTTAAAACACACAATTACAATTATCTTCTAGTATCATTAGGTAGCTGGCATTTAAAGACAGAAAAATAACTTAAAAGTTAGTATAAAGGTTTTTTTTTAAGTTAATATCCTAATAGGACCGTTCAGATGACAACAGTGTCGTCTTGTCTTTCAGATTTGACCATCGATCAAAGTTTGCCCTATTTCGTAGTATAAGGCAAGATTAAAAGTCCAAAGTTGACATGGATGGATTTTAGACTATTTAAGATTGTGTAAACTCTAATTAAGTCAGAGGTTTTGTTCTTTGGACTGTGAAGAAATTGATGGCAGGTTTGTTTATTATGTGATAAATGGAGTTTTGTTTACTACTCAAAATAAACCTGTTCTTTAAAAAAAACTCCCCTATAATTCTAAACATATAAACCTTTCAAAATAGATAAGATAGTAAAATATCTATTTTTAATATTTATTACATTTTTTCTTTTCCATTATAGTTTATTACAAGACATTGAATGTAGTACCCTGTGCCATACAGTAGGGCCTTGTTTATCCAATTTATCCCCCTCTCCTTTGCCCTTTGGTACCACAAGTTTTTCTTCTATGCCTGTGAGTCTGTTTCTGTTTTCTAAATAAGTTCATTAATGTTTATTACATTTTAACTCACACTAAAACTATATTAACTAAAAATATTGCTTTTATCCATTTTCACTTTACCTGAAACAATACTTAAAACTCTACATCCATGTCTCTACTAGAGCCACTTTGGAATAAAATTCGTCATAAAACATTTATCGTGCTTTCTACATGTTTATCAAAAACTTAATATTGTCACCTGATATAGTACTTTTTTCCTTTTATTAGCACCATAGAAATTACACTAAAAGATATAATCTGTTATCATATACTTTAAAAATTCCTGTTTAATATATTTTTGAGGTTATAATCATTTTGTCATGGCAGCAAAATGGCAGATCTCATTAAAAAAGGAAAATGAAGTTAATAAAGAGCATGGGTTTTTAGATGGGTCAAGTGGGAAGGATAAGAGTTGATAGAGAAAAGGAAAAAGGCAACAGGTGTCTATGGAAAATCCATGGCTTACATATTATTGAATGGTTTAAACATGAATGAAATGATGATCTAGAGCTATTTAAATGAGAGGAGTGAATTTGGGAAGAAAAAATAATTGAAGGTGGATTTGAGAAACAACATTTTTCATATATTAAAAATATGTTTAAGACTTCTTATCCATTAGAAAAGTTAATTTCCCAAAATGATAATGAACAATAGCTTTTGCATGCTCATTGCTTAGGTTTAAAAGAGACTCAATACATTTTCTTACCTTGAAATGACCCAGCAAAGTCAAAATCATCTGCACCTTTTCTCTTGCTTTTCTTACTATTGACTTTGAAGCTGACATCATCATCAAGTTCTGTTACCAAAAAAACCCCCGCTGTTATTAAGCAATTTAAGAAAACAGTAGAACTGCTATAGGGCTATGATGATTAATACTGATTAACTTTTAAAAACTACAAATTACCAACATTTTAAAAAGGCAATATAACAGCTCGACAGGTATAGCACAGATAGCCTCATTGCTGATTAAATAAAAGCCCAAAACAGAAACTCAACTGCTGATAAAACAACAACAAAAAAACCCTTCAGTTTCAAATGAGAGGAGAAAAAAGGTCCTCTTTAAATTTGTCTGATCTGAGTATTAACCTGAATACAGGGTAATATTAAAAAACCTTCAACAGAAAAACTAGCCTATGCTGAGGAAGAAAGCTCCAGTTTGTTTGTCTTATATTTTTAAAAGTTTACCTGGAATGCCCTCATTTTCATCATCTAACACATCCATAAATGTTCCTCCATCTTCCTCAATTTTACTGAATTCTTCATTCATACTTCCTAAGGAAACTTCATCATCATCCAAATTACCAAGGTCCTCATCTTCTGAATCTTCATCTTCTAAGTCATCCTTAGCTCCTTTTACTTTCTTCTTCATGTTGCTGAAGAAAAACAAAAACTTGAAATGTAAAAGAGGACTTTGTTTTCTCAAGTTATGTTTTGGTGACCAGCAGGGCATTAGGCTGTTAACAGAAGTCAAAGGAGAGTTACAGACGGCTCAGAGCCTTTATTTAATATACTAACAGGCATTATAAAGGTCCAAAATGAAAGTACTGTGTCCACTTCCCAAACTTCCTTTAATACCTAATACCTTTCTCCTATACAACACATAGTCCTGTGCTCCACTGTTCCGAGGGACAATAATTTGAGAAATGCTGGGAAGTTAAAGAAAAAAAATTGAAGAAAAGTATTTTACCTAGCAAAGTCAAGGTCATCCTTTCCAGAGGTGAAACAATTATCATCTTCAAACGTGTCTGCCAGAGAACAATATACAAATTGTGAGATGTAGCAAGGAATAACAAAGTTGACATGTTTTATATTTGAATCAATCAACACATCATGATTTGGCTGTTCATGATAAGTAAACAGCAAAATGATATACATTTGACACTGCTGGTGTTTTATTAATCTAAACAATATGCTGACCTTAATTAAATCCCTAAACTAAATGTGTTCCAGTTAATTTTAGCTTCTTTCTACAGTTATTTTATGGAAAGAGGGAAAATATCAAATAAAACAATATTTAGCAATTGCAGACCTTTTTACTCCATTAGAACTATTTATGTGCTTATTTTTAGTAGGTGTAATATGATATGCAACATGTGAGCTCAATGTAAGCTTATCTAATTTCCCATTTTATTTTCAGTCTAAATTCCAATAAAATTTTTCTAACTGGATTATAAAGGTAAACAAATTACCAATCATCTTTTCAAATTCCTCATCATCCACATCTTCTATACTTTCTTCATCTTCATTCCGTTTTTGTTTCACTTTAGCAACTTTTTTATAATACCTAAAATAAAATGCATGTTATATATTTGATAATTTTATCATAGGGTCCATTTTACTATAATCAAAGCACCTATGGCCAGTGTCACAAACAAGTGTAAAAGCTGTTAACTCAGGTGGATATAAATCACTAAAATCTGTATTTATTATAGAAAAAATACTTTTGAATTCAAAACAGTTGAAAACTTTTGAAATGTGAAGTATAGTAAATTTCAATGATTTAGGCTTGGTTCTTCATAAAAACACCTTAACTCATCTTAATTAAATGGCACAGTAAAAGGTTGTTTTAGCATTAGCACGATTGCAATGATACAAGTATTTGAATATTAGAAACTGTGGCTCTAAATGACCTGTAATCACAATATTTTATCAGTTAGACCGTTTCTTCTATCAGGGTACAGTGAAACTTAGCATTTTGCAGATGGGATCATAGCCTCAAAATTCTTTACACAAAAAATTTTTAAAAAAAGCAAACCAGGGGCTTCCCTGGTGGCGCAGTGGTTGAGAGTCCACCTGCCGATGCAGGGGACACGGGTTCGTGCCCCGGTCCAGGATGATCCCACATGCTGTGGAGCGGCTGGGCCCGTGAGCCATGGCCGCTGAGCCTGCGCGTCAGGAGCCTGTGCTCCGCAGCGGGAGAGGCCACAACAGTGAGAGGCCCGCGTACCGCAAAAAAAAGGTTCCTTTACTATTACAAGGTATTAGTTTTAATAGTAGTAGGTTTAGGACTTATCTCCATAGTAGTGCAGTGAATTTTGCTAATTCTATGCAGAGCCATGTTTTGGACAAATAACTCACGAGTTACAGATTTAAGCCTGTAAGAAAATTACTAGAGTAAAAAAGTTTTTTCAAAGTCAAGGTTTTTAAAACAAAATTTATGCTAAATTATTAAAAACAAAACCCTCAAATTTACTTGTTTTAGTTTCATTTAGATATCTTAACATTAGCAAAATGACATTTCTAAACTCCCCTCACAAAAATGGATTGACGTATCGTTCGCCCTTTTCAAGATAGGCCTATGTTAACAAAGCGTTTATGGAATCTAAAAATTTTAAATTTAACAGTTCTCCAAATGAAACAGATTAAATATATTACCTGTAGAAAAACACTTCATCCACTGGTATTTGACTTTCTTCTTTTGCAAGGAACTCCTTACTGTTAACTAGGAAAACAAGTTAAGAATTTTATTTAAGTAATTCTTTTTATGTTATTCAAGCTCTTAAGACAAAATACAGAATACCTATAATTCTTTAGAATCTTAAAGATTCTAAAGTCTCATAATGTGAGGAAGTTGGACAGAAGGCATATTATAAATTTATTTATTTATTGGCTGTGTTGGGTCTTCATTGCTACGCACGGGCTTTCTCTAGATACGATGAGCAGGGGCTACTCTTCGTTACGGCACGTGGGCTTCTCATTGCGGTGGCTTCACTTGTTGCGGAGCACAGGCTCTAGGCACACAGGCTCAGTAGTTGTGGTGCATAGACTTAGTTGCTCTGCGGCATGTGGGATCTTCCCAGACCAGGGCTTGAACCCGTGTCCCCTGCACTGGCAGGCAGATAATCTTAACTACTGCGCCACCAGGGAAGTCCCTGAACAGAAGGCATCTTATAGTGCGAAGGACAACCTCTGGAAAAGTCTGTCTGGAGGAAACCCAACATTTGAAACTTCATCGGCTACGATAGTTTGTAGCCATCAGTGCATCACAGTGAAAGAACAGGGTTCTCTTGTCCTCCAATTGCATCCAGGATCCAAATTTCAAGAGAAACAAAGACTCAGAAGAGTTCTCTTAATAATCACTTTAAACTCATCATTTTTCACCTTGGAAAAATGACAACAATGCCTGCCATTCTGGGAATAGGAAGCAAACACAGAAGTATCCACAATTTAACTTAATACTGAGAAAAACTAAGAAACAAGAATAAGGAACTACAATATATTAGTGTTTCCTCATCAGAATAAAAATTTCAGGCTCATCTTGGCTGAAAGAGTATTTGGCTTCTGATTCCAACTCTAACTTTGGGCAAGTCCTTTTATGTCTCTGGACCTCTGTGATATAAGTCAATTAGAAATTAAATGATTTATAAGTTGTAACTGAACCCTAGACTGTGGGGAAAAAAAGGAGCTGGGATCTAGTATGTAAAGAAATACCTGCTGTGAATACAAAAGCAGAATTAGATCCACAAGATGGGTACTAAATACCTGTTGAAATAAGTTTAAAATGAGGCTCTGTGACAAAATCTGTTGTGGGTATTTCCGCCAAGCCCATTAGAGAGCTTAAAACGGTCTGAGCTGTAAAAGGTAATTATATATGGGGGGTGGCGGGGGTAGTGTCACTGATAAAGCTATAGCTTTACCTATAGATGATACAAGAATGGAAAATGCTGGGCTTCCCTGGTGGCACAGTGGTTGAGAGTCCGCCTGCCGATGCGGGGGACACGGGTTTGTGCCCCGGTCCGGGAGGATCCCACATGCCGTGAAGCGGCTGGGCCCGTGACCCATGTCCACTGAGCCTGCACATCCGGAGCCTGTGCTCCAGGGTGGGAGAGGCCACAGCAGTGAGAGGCCCGTGTGCCGCAAAAAAAAAAAAAGAATGGCAAATGCTAATTGTTGAAGATGGGTGATGGTTATGGGTGGGGTGGGGAGGGTCCATCATATCACTTGTGTATATATGCTTTGGATATATTTGAAATTTTCTGGGAAAAAAAAAGGCCCAATCTCAGTAAACTTGAAAATGCATACCAATCTTGGCAACAAAGATGGATAATATCTCTGGTGCTTATGTTTTATTCTGATAAAGTAGAGCAAAGAATAACACAATTTATATCTTACTGACTTGTACTGTTGTCAGGTTCAACCGTCCAGGCTTTATACTTACCAGCAAGACTACGAATATCCTTCATAAAATGTTTTCTTTTTGGCTGCATCACAACACTGTCTGTGTTTTCTGAAATGTAAAATCAAGACAGTGTAATGTAAAACCTAGTTATATATGCTCATGTTGTTTATTGAATATTAACAGGGAAAACAAAAAAATTCATCAAATAGAAGCGTACCTTTGCCTTTATGTGGCTTTGGATTTCGGTATACAAATCGATCCAAGAATCTCATTAGTGTGAAATCCTGTAGTGGATCCCCTGAATACTCAACATAATTTCCCTGAAAGGTAGGGGGAGGGAATTAAGAAATTATATATATATACATCCAGAGAAAAAACAAGAAGAAAAGCATAAACATCTATTACATTGCTTTGAAGGCACAAATATGCAACAAAAGACCCTTCAAATATCCCTCTCATGCATGTTATTCTTTTCTTGAAGAAATTAAACACACACTCATACATATTCTACAATGCACTGCTGATTTTATGAATAGTCAAATAGTATTATGTAGGTTATCTAACCATTAACCAGGAACCAAACCCCGACTGGCAAACACGACAAAAGGGAAAGGGGAGGGCAATCTTTCTTCAGGAGCAAAGCCAGGATGTAGTAAATAACTCTTGTGGTTTTGTAATATCCTGTATTTCCATTCATCTCAGAGTGGGAAGAATTATCTGCTGCTCTGTATCAAACAAGTCATTGCTCCTTTACAACAGCAGAAAAATGTACACGATTCTATCTAGTAAACACTGACTAATTATTATCTAAAACTGAATTACTTATTTTCTTTAATTTCTTGTCTTCTGAATATTTGAGACTTACCTGAAGGATAGTCTTTGCAAAAAGGGCCACAGAGGGATGAAAATGCTCAGAAAGCTAAAAAGAAAAATGTGAAATAAGGTCAACTCCTACCACAGTTGCAGATTATTTAAGAAAATCCAAAAAACTGAAACTTAAGCCGATACATCAGAAGAGTGATTCAAAATTTTGGTCTCAGGAACACTTTATATACTTAAAAATCAAGGACCTCAAGAGCTTCCGTAATTTAAGTGGGATATGTCTATTGATATTTACCTTATTAGAAATTACAACAGAAAAATTTTAAACACTTATAGTTCATTTAAAATTAACAATAGGGCTTCCCTGGTGGTGCAGTGGTTAAGAATCCGCCTGCCAACCTAGGGGACAGAGGTTCGAGCCCTGATCCAAGAAGATCCCACATGCCGTGGAACAACTAAGCCCGTGAGCTGCAACTACTGCGCCTGCGCTCTACAGCCCACGAGCCACAACTACTGAGCCAGCGTGCTGCAACCACTGAAGCCCGTGCACCTAGAGCCTGTGCTCCACAAGAGAAGCCACCACAATGAGAAGCCTGTGCACCTCAACGAAGAGTAGCCCCTGCTCGCTGCAACTAGAGAAAGCCCATGCACAGCAACAAAGACCCAACACAGCCAAAAATAAATATTAAAAATAAAAAAAAACAATAAACCTATTACATATTAATATAAATAAATAATGTTTAATGAAAAATAACTTTTTCAGAACAAATATTAGTGATAAAAGTAGCATTATTTTACAGTTTTACAAATCTATTTAATGTCTGGTTTAACATGACAGTGGATTCTCATATCTGCTTCTGTATTCCATGTTATTTTAGTTGAAGTATATGAAGAAAATCTGGCTTCACACAGATATATAGTTGGAAAAAAGAGGATTAACCAATAGTCTTTCACATAATTGTGGGGTTTTTTTCTTTGATACTATATCAAAATTGAAGATTAGTTGCAGTGTGGAATGTGAAACCCTATCAATCAGCTTTTGGTACTTGCTACTTAAAATTAACTGGTCTACAGTGAATGGATCTTTTATCCATGCTTGACTTCATAACACTGTGTATTAGTTATATGGAAAATACTGACTTTGTGAGTTATGCAATTCTTCCAAATGCTGGTCACATTTCATTCAATATCACAAAAATCACATTGTTAGTATCACCACTCCTTTCAGTCAGAAAAGGTATTGAGAAACTGTTAAGCTCAAGATGGTGGTTACAGGAGTTCTAAAATTTTAACCTTTGCTTAAAAGCTTGAACTTTGGGCTTCCCTGGTGGCGCAGTGGTTGAGAGTCCGCCTGCCG
This sequence comes from Mesoplodon densirostris, assembly GCF_025265405.1. NCBI lineage: Eukaryota > Metazoa > Chordata > Mammalia > Artiodactyla > Ziphiidae > Mesoplodon > Mesoplodon densirostris. The sequence goes on from NC_082674.1 coordinate 29,989,288, forward strand.
ATGCAGGGGACACGGGTTCGTGCCCCAGTCCGGGGAAATCCCACATGCCATGGAGCGACTGGGCCCGTGAGCCATGGCCGCTGAGCCTGCACGTCCGGAGCCTGTGCTCCGCAACGGGAGAGGCCACAACAGTGAGAGGCCCGCGTACCACAAAAAAAAAAAAAAAGCTTGAACTTTATCATTGACAACACATACTGTCAGCTGTTTTGATTGAAGTAACAGGTTCACGTCATTCATTTTCAAGAAAATATCTCCCAAATACCCAAGTCTGAGTGACCAGCCTGTCAGCCAGACAGCTAGCTGCGTTTCCAACAACTACACAGGCACTTTTCCTTGAGACATGAGACAACCCTCATACTTAGGTCTGCAGCAGAGTGTGTTATGTGTTCTTGTTATATATACACATAGAACATTAAGAAGACATGTATGTACTTTGGAGTCAAGATAATAAAATCAACATTTTTTCCTGCCTCATCATTCTTATGTGATACTGGCTTTTTTCCCCTCTCTCCAAGTATATGGCAATGAAGAATGTAATGCCCATGAGTGCAGCTTGGTACTACTGTCTGTATTTGTTTTAAGGCACCAGCAGTTTTATCCATTTCTTTAATACCATCAGCGCCACTGTCAATAGTGACAAAGGCAAATAATGTCCTGGTATCACTATGAAAGTAGTTGTGACCTTGCAGACTCGCTACAAGGTGTCAGGGACCCACAGGAGTCTGCATGGGTAGACACTTGCTTTAGCAAAAATATCATAGAAAGCTTATTAGAAATATGAGTTCCTCTCACATATTTAAAAAGTAACTTTGCTTGCAAAAAGTTCTATTATCACAAAACCTTTCAGAGATATCTAATGCATAAAGCAAAATTTATCCATTTTACAGAGCCATTATATGCAATAGTGTGCTTACAAAAAGCAAAATTTACTTATAGCCATGTATAACATCCTTCTTTTGCATGCACAATATTTAAGATTTTCTACATGTGAATATAGAAATGTGTAAATTTAATGTTTTTCAGAGGCAACAGAAATATTGGTTATAAGGCATTACAGCCAGGTAACATACTTCAAATTGCTTTCTTCTGCCAATTAATGTCTAAATAACTAAACTCCTATATTTATCACTTACAAGAAAAATGGAAACTTCAAGGTGTTAAATCCATGGGGGCAAATATATAGCACAGTTGAATTAAGAGACAATTTGAAATTATTTTACCTTTTTGAGTTCCCAAAGACTTGTATTTTCAGCTCCACAGAACAAAGGGTTTCTACTGAATGGATCATATGTGTTTAACTGTTTGCCACCTGAGAACAAAAATATAGTGTTTATCAAATGCTCTATTCCTAGCCCAAGAGGTCACTACACCCACCGGGATCAATGCTGTCACTGACAATTATTAAGTATCAGCATTTTTAGTTAGCCAGGCATCCTACCTAGAATAAAAACTCCAAGCCACCAGAATTTATCTTGGTACCTAAGCTAGCATTTGTTATTGAGTAAACCAGGCAGCATATTTATCCCAACTACTAAAAGCTCCCCTTCAAAATTTATCCTCTTTTCAAATAGGTACCCATTTCTCGGTCAATTAGGTCATAAGTGTTAAGATGACAAATGACCTGAAGATGAAACAGGTCTAAATTCTTTTGGAGCTTTAGAGTACACTGAATGTTTGTCATTAAATTATGCCCAGAAGTAAGTCTCACTTGGAACAGGTTTTATATTATCTTCTTCATGTTTTTAGCAACTCTGGATTAGAAAATTTAAAACAAGGAAACTTTAGAACACACAAGGAACTGTCTACTTCACAATGCACATGCTTGTCATCCTTCTAAAGGATTATTCCCAGTTTAGCCTTCAGGGCAACTGATGGATTCTTTTAAAAACTTCCTGGTGGGTACCATATTTCTCTTTTATACTTCACAAGCAAACTACAGTTCAGAGAGATGAAATAATTTGAACAAGAGTCCCACAACAAGTTTGAAGAAATGGGTCTGGCACCTTTCTTGATCCCCAAGGCTAGTGTGCTTTTCTTTATAGCCTCAAATGAAAAGCCTGCATTTCTAAGATTTCTTTTGGCTCTAATAGTCTATTAATAGACTTAATTCAGTTTGTGTGTATGGAAAACATAGTTTCTATATCAAGAATGTTTTCAATCCTAAAACATTACTTTAAGGAAATACAGAGGGTAAACATGATGCTTGAACAAAGTAACCACATGTTCCACACTATTCACAATATGTAACCAAATACCTTTGTTTGTATATCAAACTTTGTGTACACACGTGTTGTTTTCATATATGTTCCATGCAGGGGGCCTTTACATGTACAGATAAAGATCAAGAAACTAAAACTCATTCAAAAGTATAAACTTATTACACTTACAGCTGAAGGAAAAGAGATCTACTGTGCATCTAACATGGCCACAGTTTTCTCACTAAATCTTCACAGCTCCAAAACGTATCTGCTTTAATTTCTAAGATTTAAGTTATTTTAAAAGATGTATTTATTATCTGTAGTACTGTTCATAAGTCAGTGATTCATTATATTAAAAATTTACTTCTAGGATCCTAATTATATCTGTTATGAGAGCTCCCATCTAAAATAAAGCAATATTGAGGACTTCTAAAATGGTATAATATTAATTTCTATTAAGATTAAAGGGGAATCCAGTTCCTCAGTTTAAAAATTCAAGAAAATAATTTAAAGATTTAAGACACTCACCTTTCAAATTATCAAAGTGCACCCAAGAAGCAGACTCTAACTTTTTGGTTTCCACATGACTTTCAGACACAGTTTCTTCCATCTCAACTTTTTTCATGGTATCTGTATCTGTTTCTTTATCTGCATCAGTGAATTTTTCTGTTTCTTCATCATCTCCTATGTCAATAAAATTTTCTTCCTCATCAGACTCCTAAAAAAAAATGGTTTAATGAATCTGGGTTAATCAACGGGAAGAGTACTCAATTACGTGAAGTAGTTTTAAAGATTTGTTTATTGCAATTCTGATGAAATGTGAAAGTTCCATCAATGGAACTTAGAGTGAGAGTAGGCCACATTCTTATTCCTAAATGTAACAGAGTTAAGTTTTGAGCCAAGAATCCCTGAGACTTTGAAAGCATTCAGCCCTCAAATGAATTTTTGAGTTGTTGTAAATAACCCTACGAGGTAGGTGCTATTATGTCCATTTCACAACTGAGGAGATAGGCTTAAGTGATCTATTAGCTCTGTAACTATCTCATATAATCACATTTTAGGGTAGTTTGTTACGTGTAAAGGGGTGAAGCAACATGCCCACCTAGTAAACTGTACACCTCGGACTAAAATCCAGGTCAGTCTAATTCCAGGACTCACACTCTGCTCCAGAGAACTAAGTAAGTTATTGTCACTGAAGGAAAGAAGAAAAATACCAAATATATTGCAGAACCCACTCGATTTAAAGAGCAATTGTAAAATATACCGGAGGATCATCTAGTTGACTTCTTAAACCTGGTTTTGCTTTAAGGATCTCAGACACGAGATATAAAGCTCCACATATGAATGGCGGCATCTGTTCACATGTAACTTGAAGTAACCTCTTCACAAAAGCCTTCACCCTCCGCAACACGATGTCAGCTTTCAGAGACTTGTAGACAAGGTTAAGAAACATGGCTTGCTTAGAACACAACATTAACCCCGGATCCAGCATCTTCCTGCAAAAGAGAAACGAGATTGCGTTTATTCATAAAACATCCCCATACCCAGCAACTACTAGAGGCAACTACTAACCTCATCTTAGTCAGGAATAACCTTGCTGCTTATTTTAGAACAAGAGACCATTTCTGCCCTAAGATGTAAGATGGAAGTCAATGACCAGAATAGAAAGAGTGATGAGTACCAGGGGGAAGAAAAGCCACAGGAGCACGACTTTCTTTTTAGTGTGTGGCTTCTTTTCTCTTTTCCAAGTGGTTTTCTATTCTCTAGACCAACAGGGCACAGCCCTAACAGTATAATTTTTCATATAGATAAAGAACTGCCCATGGAAGGCTAATCCAAAACCAAACAGTGAAAACTGACCTATGAAAGCAGTCAACTAGACCAGGGTTCTTATCCTTGCATCACTACCTACTAGCTGGGTGACCAGAGGCTGCCTCCACATGGCTCTAGTGAAGACTGTACATGTATAGTAGAAAACTGAATTGTGAGAATCTCTTGTTCAATGTACTACCTGTGTAAATCCTTCCTATACACTGTTCTGTGCCCAGAATGCTATTCTCCAACTGTCTGCACATCCATAGGTTCCTCCATTATTCTCTATCTCAGTCCCACGTTTATCTTCTTTATAGTTTAACACCTTTTGTTTCCTTTCTCTATTTTTCCCCCAAAGTCCAACAGAACAGGGACTGTGCCTGTGTTATTCACTGTTGTAACCCCAGTGCCTGGCACTTAATAAGCACTCAATATCTGTTGAATGAGTAAGTGGTTCATTCCATGGCAAGTGCTTGTTCACTATCTCTCGTGACTGAGGATTGCTCACTCTCACTCTAGGAGCACAATCCAATTTTGGACAACTCATTTTTGCCAGAAAACATCTTCTTTATCCACAGCTGAAATCTGCTCCTGTGTAATTTCCAACCATCAATTTTACTACTGCCTTCTGAAGCAGCATGAGCAACAAGAGCAAAAATAAACAAGTGGGACTACATAAAACTAAAAGCCTTCCGCACAAGGGAAACCATCAACAAAATGAAAAGGCAACATATGGAATGGAAGAAAATATTTGCAAACCATGTATCTGATAAATGGTTAATATAAATATATTAGGAACCTCATACAATAGCAAAAAACTCCCAAATAATCCAATTTAAAAATGGGCAAAGGACCTGAATAGACGTTTTTCCAAAGAAGACACACAAATGGCCAAAAGGTATGTGAAAAGGCTCTCAACACTACTAATCATCAGGGAAATGGAAATCAAAATCATGAACAGATATCAACTCACACCTGTTAGGATGGCTATTATAAAAAAGACAGGAGTTAACAAACACTGACAAGGATGTGGAAAAAATGGAACCCTTGTACACTGTTCGTAGGAATATAAATTGCTACAGCCATTATGGAAAACAGTATGGCAGCTCCTCAACAAATTAAAAATAAAACTATCATATGACCCAGCAATGCCACTTCAGGGCATATATCCAAAGGAAATGAAATCAATATCTCAAAGAGCTATCTGCACTCCCACATTCACTGCATTATTCACAATAGCCAAAGTATGGAAACAACCTATGTGTGTGTCAACAGATGAATGAATCATGAAGATGTGGTATATACACACAATGGATTATTATTCAGCCACAAGAAAGAAGGAAGCCCTTTTTGTGACACGTATGAACCTGGAGGACATTATGCATAGTAAAAAAAGAGAGACAACTACTCTAATGTCATGTATATGTAGAATCTTAAAAAAAAAATTCATGGAAACAGGGAACAGATTGGTAGCAGGTGGGGGAATGGGGAGATGTTGGTCAAAGGGTGTAAGCGTTCAGTTGCATGGTGAATAGTTAATAATAGTTAATAATACTGTAGAGTACTTGAAATTTGCTGAGAATACATCTTAGGCATTCTCAACCCCTCCCCCCAGTAGTAACTATGTATGTGAGGTGATCGATGTGTTAATTAACTTGATTATGGTAATCATCACAATGGATACATGTATCAAATCTTCATGTTGTATGCTTTAAATATATACAATTTTATAGGTTAATAAACTGGTTAAAAAACTCACAACAAAATAATCTAATTATATTTTTACACGACAGCCTTTCAAATACTTGACCATTTACTATAGCTATTATTTGTCCTTCTCTCCCCCAAAGTCTCTCTTCTGCAGGCTGCTGAGATATTATCTCATATGACACTTTTTAAATTCTCTCTTTATCCTGTTTGCTGAATCCCAGAGATGCTCCAAATGGTCTGGACCCCCAGACATTAGGACACCCAGAATTAATGCAATCCTCCAGATAACCACTCCAAAAGTGGAATCAATCCTTTTGTTCTAAGCACTTTAATTTTTGTCTACTAACTCCAGAAATGAAAATATTTAACCTTGTGAGGCATTTTCATATTGCTCACATATCTAGTTTTCCCCATTTGTCAGTTCCACAATTCTAGTACCTATTGGTGATATTCTGAGAAAGTCTATGTTATTCATATAATCTTTGCTACTCCACTTTCTCTCTTCTCATTTGAATTTTCAACATTGCCATCCATTTTGGCACTCATTTTAAATCATAAGTTCCATTATGCATCAAAAGAAAAACTTGAGAATTTAGATGGTTCTTGTCTCCACCATTTGACCCAGAATATGTTCCTGGAGTTTTTGATAAATCACGTTTTTGTAAACCAAATCGCTTCTTCATTTCTTTTATCCCTCAACTAATATCAGGGAATTTTTATTTAAAGGATTTTTAATAAAACGAAGAGAAAATAAATACTTTAAAAAGGCTTAAAAGCCCTTTGAGGGAATCCATCTGTGAGAGCTCTTGACAAACAGTAATTTAAAGAGTTTAGGAATGTACTCCTCAGAGATACTAGACTGTTGTGTTAAACTCTGAGATGTTAAACGGATATTAGAAATATATGTTTTCCAATAGATTCCACACAGTTTCTAAAAATTAGAAATTCTTATGACCCTCAAAAGTTACCAAAAAACCTAACCCTAAAATCTCTACATTTTCAGCCTTGGAAGTCTTTCCAAACTAAAAAAAGTTTTTAAGTATTTATTACTTTATTTTTATTTTTATTTATTTATTTTTTTTGCAGTACGCGGGGCTCTCACTGTTGTGGCCTCTGCCGTTGCAGAGCACAGGCTCCAGATGCGCAGGCTCAGCGGCCATGGCTCATGGGCCTAGCCGCTCCACAGCATGTGGGATCTTCCCGGACCAGGGCACGAACCCGTGTCCCCTGCATCGGCAGGCGGACTCTCAACCACTGCACCACCAGGGAAGCCCTACCAGTATGGTTTTAACGAGGATTAAGTAATTTGTCCAAAGTTACACAGCAAGCTAATGGCTGGTATTCAAATCCAGGTCATGTAGCTTAGGTCCAAGATATTAACCACTATGTTACGTTTCTCACAAGATATATGTATGTAAAATTAGAAAAACGAATTAGAAGGAAATACGTAGCTTGTTGGTGTACTTCAACAGTTCCCAAGTGTACAAACTGTTCAAAATATCAGCCCTCAGTGGGTGCACTGCAGGACAGTTGCAAAATTCAGTAAATCTAGTACCAAAGTCTTAATCCCAATATTAAAAAAAAAATTCCAAAACTGCAACCCCCAACCCTCCTATCTAAAAACATTCTTGTTTACCATTTGTCCTCCCCAATTTGAACGAAAGTGCCTCTAGAGGTGCCAATTTTGTTCACTGTGCTATATCCTGAGTTCTGGAATAGTGCCCAGCACATAGTTGACACTCAAAAAATTCTTGTTGAATGAATGACTAAATGGCTGTGTGAAGGACAGGAGGAAAGAAATACAGGACCGAGGATGGGGACTTCTCAAAATAAAAAATAATAAATGACGTATTCAAAACATGTAATACAGATGCCCAACAGGGAACCAAAGATTAAATGACTCAAAGTTGGTGAATACCAAGTTGCTGAGAGGGGCCAAAAATCCTACTTTCTAAGTCTTTCTATTGCCCCACAGAGGGGCACTGCGTTATATTAGACCACATTACTTCTCATTCACACACTGGAATAGTAGGTACTTACCGATATAATGCTGCATAATATCGATCTGATATCGTCTGCTGAGAATTCATTACTTGGAAGAGCAACATTAAGGCCTGCACACTGGTATTAAAATTCACAATATGCAGCACTTTGAACAGCGTGTCAACCTGCTCCCTCACTTTGTCATCACCAGTCTGGGCATAGGGATATGCCCTATTCACTCCTGTTAAAAGGGCACTGAGCATTTTTGACTCAATATCTTTTTTCTTGATGCAAGTCCGAAAAAAACAAAAATAAAGAGTTATTAGTTTGTTAGCTAATTCGCTTTCTTCGTGGGAGAGGGCCATTTGATTTAAAAAGCAAATTGCATAATACTGGGCTTTGGAGCTGATATTTGAGCGGAAAAGCAGTCTTTCTACTTCACTACACACAACTCCTTTCATATTGGGATGTTTACAAAGCAATGTCTCCAACAGATGGGAGGCTTTGGTGGCTATTCTGTTCTGAGGATCTCCCAGTTTATTTACCACCTGCACAAGAAAGGCCTTTTCTTCCTCAGGTTTGTTACAAAGAAGCTCATGAGCCACTACAAGGGCTCGAATTTTGGTGGTTACTAATGTATCATGACTTAAAGTTTCTAAGACTTGCACAAATTCAGCCACTAAGTGTTTCAGCTGGTGTTCAAAATACCATAAGATGAGTCTTCTATCTCTTGAGTCCTTGTTGCCACTGGACAACTGTTCTAGTTTGTTGAAAGGATGCTGGCTGAAAATCCGTAGCTTTCGGCTGTCTGGCAAAAGGTCTGTAATGAGTAACTCTTTGAAAGTATCCAAAGCCATGAGGCACTGCTGTTTGCTGCCTTTCTTTTTAACAAGGTTCAGGAGAGTTTCTACAAACTGGAGTGTGTGAATAGCATCCTCCTGAATAAGAAGAATCATGGCTGCCATTCTGTCACCTAGCGTCCCTGATGACACAATTGCCTTCATCCAGGTAGAAGAGGCTCCCTTTTGATTATTTGTCTTATTTTTGAATAAGTTGATTTCATGTTCATACAACTTCTGAGCCAAGGTTTTGTACTTAGACACAACATCCCGAGGCTGGGGTCCCAAAGAGTATTCATTGCTATACTCCAGATCATACCATTTGCCTCCAGACTTAAGTAACAATGTCCGTCTCTCAAAAAATTCAAAGATATCCTGTTGCTTATCTCTCTTTGCTTTTGTTGTGGCACTGCTGTTCTCATCAGAATGTTGTTCTGGCCTCTTCTTATTTTTCACCTTACTTTCACTTTCTGCTGTACTTTGCTTTTTATTATCTACTTTAGATACTCTTGCTTCTTTTTTGCTGGCTTCTTGTTTTTTAGCTGGTTGATCTTCTTCAATTAAGAAAGCTTTTGCATACTTGGCCAAACTAAGATTCTGAATAAATGCTTCCAATTCACCCTGCTGAAGATCATCAATTGCTCCTTTTTTGCCTCCATCCACCACTTCCTCATTCTCATCCAAAGCAGTCAGCATAAGGTAATCTTGCTGCATAAAAATATAAGTTAAAAATAAATTACAAATCCAACAGTTTAGTTAAAACCTCAAAAGTTAATTTGATATCTATATCCTTGAAATCAATTATCCATGAAATTGAGTTATCACAGTATTGCCTAGGTTCCCATCTACACCCAAAGTACTTATTTGATAGATCAAAGACTTAAATGTGAAAAATAAAACCATAAATAGGAGAAAGCACAGCATAATTAAAAAAATAATTCCAGGGGCTTCCCTGGTGGTCCAGTGGTTAAGACTTTGCCTTCCAATGCAGGGGGTGTGGGTTCAATCTGCTGGCTGGGGAGCTAAGATCTCACATGCCTTGTGGCCAAAAAAACCGCAAAACATAAAACAGAAGCAATATTGTGACAAATTCGATAAAGACTTTAAAAATGGTCCGCATCAAAAATAACTTTAAAAAATAAAAATAAAAAAAATTTTTAATTAAAAAAAATAATTCCAGAGTAGGGAAAAATCTTTCCAAATTTGACATAAAACTCAGGGTCCAGGGCTTCCCTGGTGGCGCAGTGGTTGGGAGTCCGCCTGCCGATGCAGGGGACATGGGTTCGTGCCCCGGTCCGGGGGGATCCCGCATGCCGCGGAGCGGCTGGGCCCGTGAGCCATGGCCGCTGAGCCTGCGCGTCCGGAGCCTGTGCTCCGCAACGGGAGAGGCCACGGCAGTGAGAGGCCCGCGTACCGCAAAAAAAAAAAAAAAACTCAGGGTCCATAAAGAAAAGAATGGATATATTTATCATTCTCTTACACACAAAACATATACAAAAATTGAAAGGCAAATAATAAGCTGGAAAAAACAACTGGCAACTCATATCAAAGTAATTTGGCTTAATATGTAATATAAAAGTTCCTATACATCAGTTAAGGAAGTGACAAACCAACAGAAAGATGTGCAAAGGATATAAACAAACGGTTCATAGAAAAAAAAGTGGTTCTTTAAAAATGTGAAAAGATGCTCAACCTCACTGACATTTAAAGAAGTCCAAATTAGAACCACAATGATACATCTATTTTTTAATCTGCCAGAGAAGCAAAGATAAAATTAAGACAGGTGGTGTTGGGGAAAGGGTGGAGGAAAAGGCACTTTCCTAAATGGTTGATGGAAGTGTAAACTGGCACAACTTCTATGGAGAGCAATTTGTCAACTTCAGTCAAAATACAAGACACATCCTTTGACCCAGCAGTTCCACTTCTATAAATTTAGGTTATGCATACACTTACAAATGTGGAAAAAGTTATATATATGTTCAAGGTTTTTACTGAAGCATTATTTAAAATAGCAAAAGACTGACAACTTAAATATCCACAATAAATGGCTAGTTAGATAAATTAAGAAAATGATGTTATGGGCATAAAACCAAAGACAGAACTTTATACTGATGTGCAGGGATCTCTAATAAAACAGTAAGAAAAAAAAGATTTAAAATATTATATAGTATGGTACCTTTTGTGTAAAAAATAACAAACATAGGGGTGTGTGTGTGTGTGTGTGTGTGTGTCTGTCTGGAAGATATAGAAGACACAAAAATAATTGCTTCCTGGAAGGGAAACTGCATGGCTGGAGATAAAAGTGGGAAAGACGACTTTTCATCCTGTACCCCCCTCTAAACAAAACAAAACAAAGCAAAAACCAAAACAAACCTTTTCGTAACATGTGCATATATTATGTACTCAAAAATTAAATACAACCCAAGTACAGAGCAAACTGAATCTGCCCCGGTAAGTTGCATTTCTCCTGCCTCTAATTGCTCATCCTCCCCCTCCCCCTCTCCATGTTGCCCAGAAAGTCTAGTCTGAAAACAAAACATTTAATAAAAAGCAAAGCTCTGTCACATATTTGCTACAAATCTTCTAAGGTTTCCCATGAAATTCAGAACATAAGCCCATCCTCTTACCTCTCTGACCTCATTTTTTTTTTAAACATCGTTATTGGAGTATAACTGCTTTACAATGTTGTGTTAGTTTCTGCTGTATGACAAAGTGAATCAGCTATACGTACACATATATCCCCATATCTCCTCCCACTTGCGTCTCCCTCCCATCCTCCCTATCCCACCCCTCTACGTGGTCACAAAGCACCGAGCTATGCAGCTGCTTCCCACTAGCTATCTATTTTACATTTGGTAGTGTACATATGTCAATGCTACTCTCTTACTTCGTCCCAGCTTACCCTTCCCCCTCCCCGTGTCCTCAAGTCCATTCTCTACGTCTGCGTCTTTATTCCTGTCCTGCACCTAGGTTCATCAGAACCTTTTTTTTTTTAGATTCCATATATATGTGTTAGCATATGGTATTTTTATCCTTCTGACTTACTTCACTATGTATGACAGACTCTAGGTCCAACCACATCATTACAAATAACTCAATTTCTTTTTTTCATGGCTGAGTAACATTCCATTGTATATATATGCCACATCTTCTTTATCCATTTATTTGTCGATGGACACTTAGGTTGCTTCCATGTCTGACCTCATTTCTTACTGCTCTCCTCTCACATCACTTGCACTATTTTTATTGTTCCTGGAACAACAAAACCAAAAGGGCTCACTCCCTTCTTTCCTTCAATTTTCTGCTCGAAAACTCGGGTGGATCCCCCGATCACCTCGTTTAAAACTGTAACGCTTCTTCCATTTATTATCCCCCTTCCCCGTTTTAATTTTCTCCACTCAGCGTCTGATATACAATGTATTCCGAAGTTTGGTTACTGTTTCTTTGCCTTAATTAGGATGTAAATTCCAAGAGCGCAGAGAGCTTCTCGGGCGTAAACTGAGCGTGTGGGTGTACTTTGTGAGAATAGAAGTTAAATTCCAATACCAGTGGGGCTCCAAACACTGATACCACGAGGTCAGGACCAAAAAAAAAAGTCAGTCCTCTCCGACCTGATGGAGTGCCAGTTATACTACGTCAATAAAATGAGACGACGCCTACATCCTAAGAAAAGACACGGCATAAAAACGTTCAATTCTAAAGGACTTTTCTCTTGCAAAGAGCAATGGGAAATAAGAAGTGCAGGAAGCGCACCGAGTACATTTCGAAACTGGGATCTGGGTCCACGACGCCCTCCCACTCTGCAGCTCGGGGGCTGCCTCGCCACTTGCTCGCGCCACTCGCGGGACCACTCCACGCGCCTGTGTCTCCCTTCTCCTGGAGTCCAAGGCCATTACCTTGGTGCCTCCAAGGCGTAACACCTCCTGCAGGGAGAACCCATCGTCGGCTTCATCGTTAGCATCCTCGTCGTCCTCGTCCGGATCTTCCACCGCTTCCTCCGGGAGCCAGGGCCGCTTGGCGTGGAACTCCAAAGGTTTCTTAACGGCCGCCATGGTAAGCAAAGCTCACGCGCACGGCCCAAAGCTTCCTTCCGCTTGGCCGGGTGACGTACTTCCTGCAGGGGGCGTGTCCTCCCCCGGAAATTGGAGCACTCCCCCTCTACGGGCGGCTCGCAGCTGCGTGTGGAGTCCGGGATGAGCGTCTTGGCTGCGGCAGGCGCTGGGCGGCTGTGCGCTGGGCGGCTGTTCGCCGTGCGCGCGGGTAAGCAATTGCGGTGCCCGAGCCCCCGTTGCCGCGGAAACCGCCCGGGGCGCCTTCTCCAGTTGAGGGGGTTGCGGGGCACTCTGGGCTGCAGCCTGGAGTCCAGCGTCAGACACGAAACGGCTGTGTGGTCGTGGGCCAAGCGCGTGCCTGCTGCGCCCTTTGGGCGTGCTGAGGGCCCGAGACCGCTTTCCTGGCTTTGGCCGAGGTGAAGGGTTGACGAAGCCGCTTTGAAATCACTCCGGCGGCTGTGCAGATGCCAATACTAAGGTTTCTAATGAATGCCGTTTCATGTGTGTTTTCTACAGTCCTTCCTTGTCTTTGGAGAGGAAAGTACTTCAGCTCCGGGAATGAGCCGGCAGAAAACAACCCGGTGACCCCTATGCTGCGGCATCTTATGTACAAAATCAAGTCTACTGGTCCCATCACCGTGGCCGAGTACATGAAGGAGGTCTTGACCAATCCAGCCAAGGTATGGGTCGGGGAGCCCGGGGACCAGGCCCGCTCTAGCTGCGCTGCGAGGTTTGAATCAGGCGGATATGCTCAGAGAGGACCCCGAAGGTCCTCAGCCCTGGCAGTTGCCTTCCAGGGGAAGAGCCACGCTCTAAGACCTGGGGACAGATAAATGAATCTGTCAGTTGGGCAGGGCTGGGTCAAGTCAGCGGCAGTGGCTTTAAAGAGAGGACAAGTTACAAAGATGTTCAGGGGACGATGTAACCGATTGGATTTATGAGATGAAGGAAGGATGACTTCCCTACCTGGGTTTATGGTAGATACTGGAGTCATTTTTCAGGAAGAAGTGAATTCAGGAGGAGGTAGAGGTAGGAACGAGTTCAGTCTGAACTCTTTGAAGTGTTTGTGGGACTCAGGTGGAAATGTCCAATAGGCAACAGGAAATACGAATTTAGTGCCTGGAAAGCTGTGTTGGCATGGCATCAGCAGGCACTGGAAGCGTATTCCATTGAGAATGGAACGTCTGGGCGTTTACGTTCTAGCATTAGGCATTGTCACAGGTTTTTGACCTTCATTTCCTTGTCTGCTCTACAAAGTCACTTGGTGAAAGCCTGTGGTCCTTTTATTTTAGAATGTTTCACCTTTTGTTGGGTTGAAATATGAGATCTGTGGAATCCTGGGGTTCGTTTGGCCTTTTGCTGTTGGATATAGTAGAGTGACTCAGGGTCCAGAGGTTTAGTAATGGAAGAGATCCTTTAGTGCCTGTATGCAGTGTTACAGCGTACCAAAAGTTCAGATAAGGAGAAGCTTTAAAACAAACATCTCTGGGTTAGAGTTGAGATCCACTCATCATTTATCCATTTATTGAGGCGCCATATATGCCAAACACTGTCTCAGGCTCTGGGAATACTGCAGTGGACAGTGGAGCCTGGCGCTTATGTTCTAGTGAGATAATGAACCATAAACAAGGAAACAAATAATTAAACAAGATCATTGTGGATTGTTGTAAGTGCTTCTGAGGGAGGAAAAAACAAACAAACAAACAAAACTGGGTTAATAGGGATTGAAAGCAAATACTGTGCTGGGAATAGGGATTGTAGAAGTTCCTTAGGTAGGTGGTCGGGGAAAGCCAGTATATTTGAGCTGAGGCTTGAAGGATGGGGATGGGCCAGCCAGGCAAAAGTCTGGGAGAAGTGGGTTCCCAGCAGAGGATCCAGAAACACAAGGTTTTTAAGCTGGGAAATGCTTTGGTACACAGAGAAGAGAAGGGCACCAGTGTGGCTGCAGGGCAGTGACTGGCGGGTGGGAGGGTTTGATGGGGAGGAAAGTAGTATGAGATGAGTTTGGAGAGGAGCCAGTTCATGCAGTGCTTTCATGAAATTTAGATTTTTGTGTTAGTGCAATGGGAAACCTTTAGGAGGTGCATTCATTTACATTGTGTTGGCAGTGACATCAGGTGGAGATAGTAAGTGAGCCGTTGGCCATCAGAGTCTGGAGTTCGTGAGAAAGATTGGGCATGCATATATAAATTTGGTCATCATCAGTATATAGATGACGTTAAAATAAAAAGGAACCAGCGAGAGTATACTTAGAGAAGAGAAGGTTATTCAGGAGTAAGCCTTGAGGTAACTCAAATTTAAAGTAGAGGTTCTTAACCTAGGGATCCTTGAATAGAAATCAGGGGGTTTGTAGACGTGGATGGGAATAAAAATTACACTTTTATTTTCATTAACCTCTAACTGAAGTTTAGTGTTTCTCTGATTATGAACATAGGCAACAACCAGTACCATGAGCAGTACTCTGTGATTTTAGCGTCGATGGAAATCACTGACACTGTCATATCACAGCAGAGTGGTCATGATATCTCAAAATACTATTGTACTTCTCTGTACTTCAAAACTTCATTATTTATTAGAACCTCAGCTCAATTTTGCTTTTTAATACACTTATAAAGGTGTATATATATTACTATATCACAAATTTATTTTTAAAATATTTGATAAGTATTTTTCTTTTTTTATAAATTTATTTATTTACTTATTTATTTTTGGCTGTGTTGGGTCTTAGTTGCTGCGCGCGGGCTTTCTCTAGTTGCGGCGAGCGGGGGCCACTCTGTTGCAGTGTGCGGGCTTCTCATTGCGGTGGCTTCTCTTGTTGCGGAGCACGGTCTCTAGGCGCGCGGGCTTCAGTAGTTGTGGCTCGTGGGCACTAGAGCACAGGCTCAGTAGTTGTGGCGCACGGGCTTAGTTGCTCCGCGGCATGTGGGATCTTCCCGAACCAGGGCTCGAACCTGTGTCCCCTGTGTTGACAGGAAGATTCTTAACCACAGCACCACCAGGGAAGCCTGATAAGTATTTTTCAATTGATTTCATATTTAGTCCTGTGTGTTTTAAGTCCTGTGCATTTAAAAACATTCTGTGAAGGGTCTGTAGTGTTTATTAGACTGCCAGAGTGGTTTGCCTCTCTCTCTCTCTCACACACACACACACACACACACACACACACACACACACCCCACCCCTGAAATACTTCCTTACGAAGGGAAAAAGAAAGGCTAGAGGGGAGATGCTGTATGAAGTGAAAAATATTTTTTTAAAGATGGAAGTGACTTAATTAAGTTTCTAATGCTGAGGGGGAAAAGTTGAAGCTGTAAGAGAAAGCTGTGATAGAAAGATCCTGGCCCATGAGGGTTATGTGAGGAATGGTGATTGAGCCAGAGCACAGGGTTAAGTTTGGAAAAGAGCAGAAGCTGTAGGCTTTTCATCCTTTGAGTCCCAAGGAAAGAATGGGAACAGTGGAGGCTGGATGGGGTCAGGAACCTGAGGAAGTCTATTTAATAACATTCTTTAATTCCTGTGTGGGCCAGAGCCCAGGTCACCTGCTGAGAGTAAGCTGGTTTAAGAAGGGGCTTGAAGGGCACAGGGAAATTTTAAACAATTCTTGAGTGTTTCTTGAAGGCTAGACACTATGCTAAAACTTGGTATATGAAGGTAAATAAGACATAGTCCCATCCCCCAGAGCAGATTCAGTCTTACTGAGTAGAAGATTGCCAGGGAGAGATGGGAAAGGAGAACATTTGCGATGGCAAGGATGTATGGCCAGGCAGGGCAAATTAAAAACAAAACAAAACAAAAACAAACAGAAAATCAACTTTTTATTGAGATAGAACATTCACATAGAAAAATGAAAAATCACATTTATACAGCTTGATGAATTTTGACAAAGTGAACACTCCCATGTCACCAGCACCCAGGTCAAGAAGCAGCCTCAAGAGCAGGCAGGGCTGATTTGAAACACAGTGGGAGAGGTTGGGCGAGGGGCTTGCGGGGCAGCCAGGGTCTTCGTGTGGAGGCAGGACAGGGAGGGCAGCTGTGCAGTGTGAAGAGGGGCCCTGCTTGGCTTCTGCCTTTGTAGTCAAGGAGTGATTGTTTTTCTACGAGTTCTGCAAAATGACTGTTACTTTGTAAAATTTAGGTAAAGACGCTGTTTATTTTGCTTATTTAGAAGAGAACTTTCTTATGAAATAACTTGTTTATCTCATTGTATACATTATGTGAGATTTTGGAGGGGTGTTTTAGAAAGCTTATTTGAAAATTAATTTGTTTTCTCCATTTTTTCTTTTTACGTAGGGCTATTATGTGAACCGTGACATGCTAGGAGAAAAAGGAGATTTCATTACTTCACCTGAAATAAGTCAGATCTTTGGGGAGGTAATATCCAACGTAAACTCTAGAAGAAACTAATTATCAAACATTTGAGAGTAGATCAAGTAGTAGTATTCTACAGTAGTGTTTTACAGCTTTGTTTGTGGTGATTCATCAAGTTTTAATTTTTTAGTGGTTTATATACTGAAGGAATAGAGAGTAATAGAGGTATCGAGAACATTTGAAAGGTTTATACTTTACTGTAGAAAAGGATATGTAGAGATACAAAGGACAGAAGGAAAGAAAAAGAAAAGAAATGGAAGAAAAGGTGTTGGAAAAGAGGAGAATCAGATGAAAAAATGAGAATGGAAAAACGAAGAGAGACAACAGGCAAGGTGAATAAGAAGGTTGAGAGTTCTCTCAAGAAGGAAGAGAGAAAAGATAAAAAATACTGAGGAGTTAGTGGAATCAAAATGCACTCTATAGCCTATACCCCTTATTTAGCTGTGTTTACAGAAGTCTCCTTAAGAACTTTGAATTCTTTTCAGGAATTCTAGTTCATTTATTTCCATATGTAACCTTTGATCAATTTAGAAAGAGAAAATAGTATACAAAAGGAAGAAAAATCTAGGCATTAAAGAATATTAATTATGACTTAAAGCCATGTAATTATTGAAATTACATGGATATGAAGAAATGGCAGAATCATATTTCATATGTCTGTTTGCTTTTAAATATTAGTACCTTTCGGTAAGTGATATCCTCTTATCTGTGTCATGGGACCTTTTATAGTAGAGGCTGCCTTTTAACTAGGTGTTTTCTTCTGTTATTAAGCTTCCTAAGTGGTGTCTGTTGTACTGTAGTCCCAGTGAAGTTCCTGTGTGCGTATACATGTATTAACATGTTAAATAACGTGTATGGTTGTTAGGAAACACTTTGCCTTCCGGCGTAAAGTCTATTTACATAGAGTTTTATATTGTGGTATACTTTAATGCTTTATAATGCTTGAGTGTAGTTCTTTCCTGTCACAGCTCCTAGGGATATGGTTCATCAGTGAATGGATAGCCACTGGAAAAAATGCAGCTTTCCAACTGGTGGAACTGGGCCCAGGCAGGGGTACCCTCTTGGGAGATATTTTGAGGGTAAGTAAGAAAAGAGTGTCTTAAAGTCGCATGTACCTGACTCTTGTTACTTTTGACTGAGTTCGAAAACTTTGTTGATTTCCTTGGTTTTCAGTCTTATCTCCTTAATCTCATATTTCTCAGCTAAAATGTAATGTCAAAATAATATAATGAATCATTACTTGTTATCTGTTTCTAATCTTAAAAAATGGGGGTGAGGGGAGAATGTAAAAGCTAAAAGTATAAAACTTTTAGAAGATATGGGAGAATATATTCATCTTCTGAGTAGGGAGTTTTTTACATTATATAAAAAGCAGAAGCCATAAAGGAAAAGATTAATAATTTCAAATACATTAAAATTAAGAACTTTTTTCTTTAAAGAAACTAGGAACGTTTTGTTCTTCAAAGACACCATAAAGTGACAAGACAAAACACAAAGTGGGAGGAGTTATTTGTAACACATGCAACTAACAAAGAACTGGTAGTTAGAATACATAAAGAACTTTTTTTTATATAGAATTATTATTATTTTTTATATTTTGGCTGCATTGGGTCTTCTGTTGCTGTTCACGCTTTCTCTAGTTGCAGCGAGCTGGGGCTACCCTTCGTTGTGGTGCAAAGGCTTCTCATTGCGGTGGCTTCTCTTGTTGCGGAGCACGGGCTCTAGGCTCGCAGGCTCAGTAGTTGTGGCAAACGGGCTTAGTTGCTCTGTGGCATGTGGGATTTTCCTGGACTAGGGCTCGAACCTGTGTCCCCTGCATTGGCATGTGGATTCTTAACCACTGCGCCACCAGGGAAGCCCCGAAGATCTCCTTTAAATCCGTAAGAAGGTGACAGATAACCCAGAAAAGTCAGCCAAAGATGTGAACAGGCCTGTCATAAAAGAGGAAATCCATGTGGCTAATGAAAACAAAAAGATGCTCAAACTCATTGGTAGTCAGGGAAATGAAAATTAAAATCACAGTGAGTAACCACTGTACCCTCAAAATTAGAAAGTCTGACAACACCAAGGTTGTTAGACCTTGGTTGGTGAGGATGGGGAGCAAGGGCAACTCTCATGTACTGCTTGTAAGTATATTTTGGTACAACCCCTATGAATAGCTACTGGGCATTATCTACTAACATCAAAGTTACTTACATTGTATGTTCCAAAATAAATTGTGAGTTTATTTTGTGTGTACCTGACAAATCAGTGTAAAAAAATGCATATTCAATTTAAAGAAATTTAAATTTCTTGGGCTTCCCTGGTGGCGCAATGGTTGAGAGTCCGCCTGCTGATGCAGGGGACACGGGTTCGTGCCCCGGTCCGGGAAGATCCCACATGCCGCAGAGTGGCTGGGCCCGTGAGCCATGGCCGCTGAGCCTGCGCTTCCAGAGCCTGTGCTCCGCAACAGGAGAGGCCACAACAGTGAGAGGCCCGCGTACCGCAAAAAAAAAAAAAAGAGAGAAATTTAAATTTCTTGATGCTATATGATTTCTGCTTGAAATTAAGAATTGAAGGATTTTTTTTTCCAAAGAAAATTTACAAATATCTGACAAATAAGAATCCTTATTATATTGTATGTTTTTGGTGGTGGGGGTAACCCACTGATTTATGTTTCCAGACTCTATTTTGTATCTTTTTAAATTGTCAAAGTCATTTGAATATAAAATATTTAATAAGATTCTCTAACAATATTTTGTTTCAAGAACTTTAAAAATTAAGCCCAAAGCTCTTTTTTTTTCTTAAAAAATTTTTTTAAAATTGAAGTATAGTTGATTTACAGAGTTTCAGGTGTACAGCAAAGTGACTATATATATATTTTCAGATTATTTTCCATTATAGGTTATTATAAGATATTGAATATAGTTCCTTGAGCTATACAGTAGGTCCTTGTTGTTTATTTTATATATGGCAGTGTTTATTTGTTAATCCCAAATTCCTAATCCCTTTCCCCTATAATCCATTCTTTATGCTTGTCTTTTGGAAAGAAAATGCTTGGCTTTATCATTCCCCTGCATAAACATCTTTGGCAGCTACTCTCATCAGTACAAGATGTTCACAACCAGACTTGTTTCTGTGCTCTACCTTGAACTCCGTGCTCCAAACTATATGCACCAAACTATACCCACAGCTCTTAAAATGTCTAAAGGATGCCTCCCTAGATCAAGTCCTGAGAACTCTTAAAAAGCCAAAGAATTTAAAGGAATGTAAAGAAAATAGCCAAAGGTGTAATTACAGACTTTTAATTTTTGATTATATTTCTGAAGGATTTTTCTCTTGGGGAGAAGTTTTTCCATGTATAGTTTCATCTCAAAACTAAATTTGGGGGGCCTCCCTGGTGGCGCAGTGGTTGAGAGTCCGCCTGCCGATGCAGGGGATACGGGTTCGTGCCCCGGTCTGGGAGGATCCCATATGCCGCGGAGCGGCTGGGCCCGTGAGCCATGGCCGCTGGGCCTGCGCATCCGGAGCCTGTGCTCTGCAACGGGAGAGGCCACAACAGTGAGAGGCCCACATAACGCAAAAAGGGAAAAAAAAAAAAAAAAAAAAAAAAAAAAAAAAAAAAAAAAAAAAACTAAATTTGGAAAAGTCGTCTTGTCCTAATCAGTCTGTACCTGCATATTCAGGTCTCAAAAGTAGGAGGCAAATCACCACTGAGTATTAAATTCAAATGAAAAAAATATTGATGTACTTTATGCAATTGGCATTGAATTTTTAGCATTAAAATATTGATAAAACATTAGTATATTCCTTTTTTTTCCTCATGTTTACAGTAGCAAAAAAATGTGTGTGGCTAAGAAGAAATTGAAAATGGGAAAGAATCTCAGAGTTAAACTGTCAAGTAATTAGTGCCATTCAAATCTGATTTCTTGTGGATACAGTCTGATCATCTCAGGGGTGAGACTATTTTGTAGGCATAGCAGTTTTTTCTTTTTCTTCTTTTCTTTCTTTATTTTTTTCAAGCTGTTGCCACAGCCTCCTGCTGCCCAAGGTTTGCTGGCCTAATCACTTGAGATACAGCAGTTTGACTTTCGCATCACTTTCTAGGGCCCTACTTGCTGTATCAGTGGCTAGTCGATGATCTTCTTTGGGATACTGTCTTCATAGCAGCTTTTTATTATTTTTTTTTTAATTTTATTTATTTATTTATTTATTTTTGGCTGTGTTGGGTCTTCGTTTCTGTGCGAGGGCTTTCTCTAGTTGCGGCAAGTGGGGGCCACTTTTCATCGCGGTGCTCGGGCTTCTCACTATCGCGGCCTCTCTTGTTGCGAAGCACAGGCTCCAGACGCGCAGGCTCAGTAGTTGTGGCTCATGGGCCTAGTTGCTGTGTGGCATGTGGGATCTTCCCAGACCAGGGCTCGAACCCGTGTCCCCTGCATTGGCAGGCAAATTCTCAATCACTGCACCACCAGGGAAGCCCCCATAGCAGCTTTTTAAAATCAAGCCTAGCTCTTTACCCATAAACTTGCTGTGTGGCCCCAGGTGTGATGTGTATAATAATTTTCAGGTCTTATAAGTAATAAATCTGTTTTTTCAAAGTTAAAAAAAATCAAGGCTATATACATTTTATTTCTTTGGTCTTTTTTTAGACTCCCTAATCTGAATCATTGTTTTTATTGGATGCTAAAGCTTTTATTTTCATTTGGTAGTCATAATTCTAATTTTTATCAGTAGGAAACCAAATTGTACTGTGTACTGTGTACTGTTCGTTTCTTATATGGACTATGTTTAATAACTCCAGTAGGTTATGATTCTCATAGATTGCTGGAGAGTGACTTGTGTGAGGTTCTCTGAAGCCAATTATTACTTCTGCTGTGACATGAGCAAATTATTGAGGTAAACGGTTAGAAAACCTAAAATCTACTCAACAAGATTTTGCCAATTTCTTCTTCTTTTTATATTTAGGTGTTTAGTCAGCTTGCATCTGTGCTGAAAAACTGTGACATTTCAATACATCTGGTAGAGGTGAGCCAAAAATTAAGTGAGATTCAAGCATTAACTTTGACTGAAGAGAAGGTCCTATTAGAGCGAAATGCTGGATCCCCCGTATATATGAAAGGTGTCACTAAGTCTGGAATTCCAATTTCCTGGTACCGAGATCTGCAAGATGTTCCAAAAGGTAATTATTTTACATTGATTAATGAAAGAATTTTGATCACAACCCCTCACAGTAGTGATAGGTGACCACAACCTTGTAAAGCAATGTAGTAGATTGAGTTAGGGCTGCCAAGTCCCTTACCTATAGAGAACAGCATTGTGTTAGAAAATAACTTCATGTGGTGTTGCAAAAACCAAAGCAAACCAAAACCAAAACATGGATCTCGGTTGTCCTTTTTATTTTTTCCCTCCCCCTCAGATAGTACTGATGATGAAGTAGTCCAAGGCAGTGGGGCCTGAAGGAAGCAGTGTTAGTAGATGAGTTTACTTTAATTATCTCATCTTTTGATCATCCTTACTTGCCTAAAGGCAAGCAAGGGGTGGTAGGAGAATCCCTTCACTCCTCAAGAATGTTATATTGATGAGCCCCAGTTCAAACCTAAAGTGGTGGTCTGACCTTGGCCACGGCACCACAGCCATTCCTGGCCTTAAGCGTCTTGGATGACTTTAGGAAATTCAAATCCTCTTCCAGCTCACAAATTTGAGTTCTGATTTCTTTTGGGCCTGGTGATGAATAAAACATTAAACTGATAACTGGGATATTTCAGCTGTCTGACCCTCTGTAGAAAATGGGAATAGTAATAATTGTTCCTGTGTTCTGCACAGTAGGTTTGCCATGAAGAGGTGGGTGATTCTGTGGAAGTTATAATTATGGAAGTATCACAAGTTCCATTACGAAGAACTATGCATTTTCTTTTTGTTAATGTTCAAAACAACCAATTGATTGCCTTGAAAATGCTGAAATGTTAATGTTTTTCTTCTGTTTTTAAATAGAGTACAGCTTTTATCTTGCACATGAATTTTTCGATGTTCTTCCTGTGCATAAGTTTCAGGTATTGATGGGAAAGAAGTCACATTTATAATTGACTAACAAAGGGCCTTATGTTGTAAGAATAAACATTTATGGTGTTTAATTATTACTTGTTGAAGTTAGCTATATCTGGAAGTTTGATGAATATAAATAATTGAAAGGCAAAAGTGAAATATTAAGAATTATTAATTCTTAGGATATTAAGGATTCTTAATTCTTCTGGGATAAAGATGTATGAGAATGT